>NW_017674430.1:54781-94063 GCF_001879085.1 Nicotiana attenuata
CCCTAGTTTAAAACTGAAAATCAATGAAAAGGGGTTAGGGATTTTACCTGCAAGAATGGGGATGAAGATAATCACTTTGAAATTTTCCGGCCCGGATAGTTTTGAAGAATCAAATTTGATGAAGATGACTTTCTCTCTCAAGAACCATCTCTTCCTCTCTCTTATTTTGTTCAGAAAACTCGTTAAAATGAGGGGTTGGGGTGTTTTATTAAAAAGGGGGTCGGGTTTAAAATTTAGAAAAATAGGTACCCGAGTCAGATATGCGGTCGCCCTTTGCGACCGCAGAGATGAAATGCGGTCCGCAGAATGGACCGCAAAAGTGCTCCAAAAATCCAATCCTACTGTTTGGGTCTGCGGCGGAAATGCGGTCCGCATACCCAATTTGCGGTCGCATAATGCACCGTATTTTTTACCTCAAATTTGACTGACACATTGACTCACTTTGCGATAGAAATACGGTCCGCATATCGGTTATGCGGTCGCATAATGGACCACATTTTGACCTTAATTTTAACCAAACCACTGACTCAATCTGCGGCAGAAATGCGGTCCGCATACATGATTTGCGACCGCATTCTGGACCGCAAAATAACACTTTTCTGGAAAAACTTGGTTCTTTGATTTTTAAATACTTAGATCAGTACAATGAGTCCGAACCGCAGCGAGCAAGCTCGCCGCGAAGAGTTTTACACATTCCCAACACATATTCGGAACTTGACCCTACGAGCTACTAGGTTTTGAGCACAAATTTTTACGGGGCCTTACACTGATGATGACGTTGCTCCCGCTGCTGCTCATGATTCGGTTGAGAAGCTTTTTATTAGCGGGTTTGGTAGTAAAAGCTTAGGCCCAGTTTCTGATGAAGCTCCCCTGGCTTCTTTTTCTACTCCCGTGTTTGTGATTCCTTCTTTGCCAGTCTCGTCTGTTTCTGCCCCTCTCCAAGCTGCTGTCTTTACTACTTCTACCGTTCCTCCTTTGACAACTCTTCCTCTTCACCATGTAGAAGTTGGCTCCTCAAGTAGAAGTGGTGCCATGAGGCAGGTGATTATTGAAGTCCCCGCTGAGGGTAATCTTCTAAGGAAATCAGGTCAAGCGGACGTGTCGCTAAAGCCCTTAATTGGTCCGATTGAGAAGGCTAAGTTGGAGAGCCATAGTTCCTTGACATTGATTGAATGACATTGTGCATTGTTCTTTAAAGGTATTTCCCTCCTTTTACTTTGTCATTCATTTTTTTTAGAGTTCTCATTTCCTTTCCTTTTCCCTTTCTTAGGCTAATCTCATCGGCACAGAGATGATAAAAAGAGTTACCCTCACAGAGCAATTAATGCGTGATTATCAGTTGGAGGCATACAATTGGAAGGAACAATATGAAAGCCTTCAGATTGACGTGGATTACTTGGAAGAAAGTAAGAGTACCTTGGAACAGCAGGTACGGGCCTTGACCTCAGAATTGGGAATTGCAAAGGCTTCCTCACATCAAGAAGAAAAAGAAAAGGCTCGTCTTGAAACCTCCTTCTCCGAGCAGTTGTCCAAGGCAAGTGAAGAGATTAGAAGACTGAATGTTCTTGTGGATAAAAAAGAAGCTTATGCTGGTGAGCTCGTGCAGAATTTGTCCCAAGCACAAGAAGACCTTCGAATTTCTTTCGATAAAGTTCGTGCCTTAGAAAGTTCCCATGCCTCTCTTCAAGCTTCTTACACATCTGCCTTGGCTGAAAATGAAAAGTTAACTAATGAAATTGCTGATTGGGAGAAGGATTATGAGATCCTTGAGGATAAGTCTGCCATGGAAGTGAGTTGGGCGTTTCTGAATTCTCGCCGTGATACCCTTGTTGAAGCTAGACGAGAAAATTTTAACTTGGAATCTGAGTTAGCTAAAATTAATGAAGCTATTGAGAAGGCTCAGCAAACCCAAGGTTTTCCTTCTCCCGTGGCTGAAGCTTCTGCAAATGCTGAAGTTGATACGGGTATCCCTACTCCTTCAAGCCAAGTTGAGCCCGCTGCTGTAAGCCAAGCTGATCCTGCTGCTGTTGATGCACCTATTTCAGTTCCCTCATCTTCCTAGTGACAAGTTTAAGTTGAATTCTTGTTTTTTTTTTCAGGTACCTTTTTGGTTTGTTGTGATTAAAACCCACGGTTTCATTTAAGGGTTTGTTTTTGGAAACTTAAGTCCCCAGACCTTTTATGGGGCAGTATGTATAAATAATTTGCGGTTTTTATGACTAAGTACATACTTAGTCTTAGTTTTTTAATATTAAGAAATTTTTCGTTACTATTTGAACTTCTGTTTTACTTATTCTTGCCTTTATTTCTCAGGACTTACAGAATAAGTTGCATTTTTATTCTTCGAAAAATGCTTCTGTTAACTTCATGAATAAAATAATCATGAGTTTTATAAAAGAGGGCCCTTTCATATTCGACACTAATGAAGAAGACGTCTCAACTTCATAATGGTGTTAACATACGATAAAAGAAATAGGAATACACATGTTTCTTTGAAATAACTTTGACAAGTTTTTATTTGAACCTTGTCTAGTTTTGAGTAACACTTCACACGTATTTGAATTACATCTATAAATTTTCCGTAACTGTTTTTCTTGTAACAGATTTTTGATAAAGAAAAAATAATAAACACGAGGTTTTTATTTATAACCCGTTTCAGTACATAGCCTTTACCCTAACTATAGTAAGGTTTTCTTTGGCCATTAGCTCGTGACTTTTATTCTGCACTCGATTCATTCAATGAGTGAACTTTCAGGCTTGATCTTTGATTTTTCTCAATCTACTTTGCCTTCTTTATACACATGCCCGTGTATATTATGTAGTTCCCCAAGTGTTTGAGCGTTGAAGTATGAAGCCTCGAGCATTTAATTGTTCCTCTCATTTGGTCCTTTCCCTGAAAAGAAAAAATATACGGGACTCGGAGGTGCGATTCTAGATATAGACTGCTTAACCCGTTTGTGTTTCTATCAGAATAATTGTAACCCTAGGCCGGGAAATTTAATTTATTCCTCGTGCCTTGCAGGTCGTGACTCATCATTTAGCACGGGTTAGCTTTTTGCCTATCATCTAAAATCATTAGTAAAAATTTAACAATTCAAAATTAAACTTTAAAATATGGATACCTAACCGTGGGTATTCCTTAGAAGTAGTATCTCTTCAGGTGAACAGCATTCCAATGCGAAGGTAGTACCTTACCATCCATTGTTTCTAACTCATATGCTCCTTTGCCTGCAATACCACAAATCCTATAGGGTCCTTCCCATGTTGGACATAATTTCCCTGCATTAGCTCGCTTCGTAGATTGAAAAACCTTTTTGAGCACAAAGTCCCCAATTTTGAAGAATCTGAGGCGTGCTTTTCGGTTGTAATATCGTTCTATGACTTGCTTCTGTGCTGCTACTCTTATTAGTGCAGCTTCTCTCCTTCCTTCAAGTAAATCAAGATTTACATGCATTTCCTCTTCATTGTACTCTTCTGACGCATGCGTGAACCTTATACTCGGTTCTCCAATCTCAACTAGAATTAAAGCTTCAGCTCCATAAACCAATGAAAATGGTGTTTCTCCTGTGCTTGTTTTTGCTGTTGTGCGATATGCCCATAAGACACCAGGTAACATTTCCGGCCAATTACCTTTGGATTCCTTTAAATGCTTCTTTAAATTGTTGATAATAACTTTGTTTGTTGACTCTGCTTGCCCATTACCCACCGGATGATAAGGTGTGGACGTAATCCTTTTAATCTGCCAACTTTGCAAGAATTCTGTGATTTGAGCGCCCATAAACTGAGGGCCATTATCACACACGATCTCCTTTGGCACACCGAATCGGCATATGATATTTCACCAAATGAAATCTTTAACTTCCTTTTCTCGCACATGTTTGAATGCTCCTGCCTCTACCCATTTAGTAAAATAATCAGTAAGTACGAGCAAAAATTTTACTTGTCCTTTTGCTTGTGGTAATGGACCCACGATATCCATTCCCCATTTTACAAATGGCCACGGTGCAATGACTGGATATAGTAACTCCGCAGGTCTATGCATATTGTTACCGTACCTTTGACATTTATCACATTTAGCCACGAAACTTTCTGCTTCTTCTTCCATTTTAGGCCAATAATACCCTGCCCTAATTAGGGTTCTTACCAATGACCTTCCTCCTGCATGATTCCCACAATGCCCCTCGTGTATTTCTCTCATTACGTACTCCGTTTGAGAAGGTCCAAGGCATCTTGCTAAGGGACCACCGAACATTTTTCGATAAAGATTGCCTTGCTTTAAGCAGTATCGAACAGCCTTTTTTCGAAGCGCATGAGCTTTTTTCTTATCTTCAGGGACGGTACCATACTGCAAAAAAGCAACAATCTCGTTCCTCCAATCCCAAGTTAAATTATTAAAATTTACCTCATTCTTATCGGGGTCGAGGACTGAATGAAATAAATGAATAACTGAAGTGTTTGCATCACTTGCCACGTCAGCCGCAGACGCGAGATTAGCTAGGGCGTCCGCTTCAACATTTTCATCCCTTGATATTTGCGTAACTTTCCAAGTCTGGAATTGCTTTACCAGCTCCCGTACCTTCTCTAAATATTATTGCATTCGTGCTTCCCTGGCTGTGTAAGTCCCCAGCATCTGGTTAACCACGAGCTGCGAATTGCTTTTGATTATAATTTGATTAATGCCGAGTTCTCGTGCCAGTTCTAAACCTGCAACCATAGCTTCATACTCTGCTTCATTGTTAGTTATAGAATGACATTTGATAGCTTGTCGAATGATTTCACCCGTAGGTGGTACCAAAACAATCCCTAAACATGCACCTTTTACGTTAGATGAACCATCAGTGAATAAAGTCCAAGTTCCTGGATTAGCTCCATTGAACACCTGTAATTCTTTATCTGCTTCTAATTGCATCCCTTGGCTAAAATCAGCTATGAAATCAGCTAACACTTGAGATTTTATAGCAGTTCTAGGTTGGTATGTGATATCATATTCGCTTAACTCTATAGCCCATTTAGCTAACCTTCCTGATAACTCACGCTTATGTAAAATATTGCGTAACGGATAAACAGTTACTACGACAATAGGATGACATTGAAAATAAGGTCTTAATTTTCTAGATGCCATGATTAATGCAAGTGCAAGCTTTTCTAGTTGAGGATATCGCGTTTCCGCATCCAATAAAGATTTACTAACATATTAAATCGGAGATTGTTTACCTTGATCTTCGCGGACTAAAACAGCACTTACCGCTACTTCTGAGATAGCAAGGTAGATGAGTAATCTCTCACCGTCTTTTGGTTTTGCGAGCAACGACGGATTTGATAAATATGTCTTCAAATTTTTGAGTGCCTGTTGACATTCCTCCTTCCATTCAAAATGATCGTGCTTTTTAAGAGCTGAAAAGAATTTAAAATACTTTTCCGATGATTTAGAAATGAATCTTCCCAAGGCTGCAATTCTTCCCGTTAGCCTCTGCACTTCTTTTTTACTTGCAAGTATGTCAGTAATTTCTTCTATGGCCTTAATCTGCGCGGGATTTACTTCAATACCACGATTAGAAACAAGAAAACCCAAAAACTTACCTGATGCAACACCGAATGCACATTTTTCAGGATTCAATTTCATATTAAATTTTCGCAAAATTTTAAACGTTTCAGACAGATGCGATATATGATCTCCTGAATGCTGAGTTTTAACGAGCATATCATCTATATAGACCTCCATAGTTTTTTCCAAATGTTCTTGGAACATTTTGGTTACCAGTCTTTGATATGTTGCACCTGCATTTTTAAGACCAAAAGGCATTACTTTGTAACAGTAAGTCCCCTTGTCTGTTATAAACGAAGTTTTTTCTTCATCTGCGGGATCCATCTTGATTTGGTTGTATCCTGAGTATGCATCTAAAAAACTTAACAACTCATGCCCTGCAGTAGCATCAATTAGTTGATCTATATGAGGTAATGGGAAAGAGTCTTTAGGACAGGCTTTGTTAAGATCTGTATAGTCTACACAAACTCGCCATTTACCGTTCTTTTTAGGTACCACAACAGTGTTGGCTAACCAATTAGGATACTTTACCTCGCGAATAGACCCATTCTTTAATAATTTTTGCACCTCATCTTGAATCACCTGATTTTTGAAAGTACCTTGCTTTCTTTTCTTTTGTTTGATAGGTGGATGAGACGGGTCTTCATTTAACTTGTGAGTCATTACCTCCGGTGGTATACCTATCATATCAGAATGGGACCAAGCAAAACAATCTGCGTTAGCTTTTAAAAATTCAATCAACTTACGTTTCATATCCGGGCTGAGATTGGCTCCTATGTAAACTTTTCTTTCTGGCCAGTGTATAAACAGTACTACAGCCTCCAGCTCTTCTATCGTTGTTTTGATGTTTTCATTTTCTTCTGGTTCCTGAATGAAATCGAGCCTTGAATCCACATGTGTTCGCCCTTGTTCAGTTGAGGTTGGTGTTATGATTTCCTCAACTGGATTCTGTAATTGCTATTTTTCTTCATTTCTCACACTTGAATCTGCCACGGAATTGATGCTCCTGGATGTCTGTTGGTCTCCACGGATTTGACATATTCCCCATTGCGCTGGAAATTTAATGACTTGATGCAAGGTTGATGGAACAGCATCCATATCGTGGATCCATGGCCTCCCGAGAATTATGTTGTAAGCCATTTCCATCTCCACTACTTGAAACTTTGTATCTTTGACAACGCCTTCCGCGAACGTAGTAAGCATCACTTCCCCTTTCGTCACAACACTGGAATTGTCAAATCCTGACAAAGTATGCGCTTTTGGTACCAATTTATCCTCTGCTTGCATCTCGTGTAGTACTCGTAACAAAATAATGTTCACGGAACTTCCTGGATCAATCAAAACTCGTTTCACATTAGTGTCATGTATAAGTAAATATATTACTAGTGCGTCGTTATATGGAGTTAATAAGCCATCCGCATCCGCATCATTAAACATAATATTTTCTTCTTCTAAAACATGCCGCAACCGCTTTTCGTGGGTAATCATTACTTTGGAAATCTTATTGGCTGCGGTATACGTCACACCAATGATTTCTTCCCCTCCGCTGATAACATTGACGGTTCTTTTGGGTGAAGGTGGTTTGGGGGGCTCCTGCCTATTCTTCATGTATGCTTGTTTACCTTTCTCACTGAATAACTCGGTGAGATACCCCTGCTTTAATAAATGATCAACTTCACTTTGCAAGAACCTACAGTCTGCCGTTTTATGCCCGTGATCATTATGAAATTCGCACCAATGATCAGGGTTTCGCCTGTTTGGATTCGATCTCATCTCTTTTGGCCATCGTACCTTGTCTCCCATGCTTCTCAGGACAGCCACGAGTTCGGAAGTGCTCACATTGAAATTATAACCACCAAACCTCGCCTTTAAGTTTCTATCATCATCTCGTGACTCACGTGTGCTTCGATCATTCCCAAATCTGGAAGACGAGCCCGACTCTCTATTCCTCAATCTGTGATCGTACCTCTGATTATCCTGCTTTGACCGTGAGTCTTTTACCGCAGGTCCCATGTATGGCTCGTACCTATTTTTACCGGACCTTTTTTCGGTTTCTGCCCGTCTCGAACTTACCTTTTCTTCTTTTTGATGCCGTGAAATAATATCTTCTTCAATCCTCAACTTTGTGCTATACCTGTTATAAACGTCATTCCATGTCGTCGCTGGAAATTCACGAAGACTCTCCTTGAGTCGCCTCGTAGCTTCTGAGCTTTTTTCATTCAAGTTACTTGTGAATGCTATAGCTGCCCAATTGTCAGGTACGCACGGTAGTGTCATCCTTTCACGTTGGAATCTGTCTATGAACTCTCTGAGCAATTCTGAATCCCCTTGCTTGATTTTGAAAATATCCTCCATTCTTTTTTCAACTTTCTGAGTTCCCGAGTGTGCTTTAACAAAAAAATCTGCAAGCTCAGCAAAAGAATTTATAGAATTTTCGGGTAAAAGAGAATACCATGTTAATGCACCCTTAGTGAGTGTTTCACCGAATTTCTTGACCAATACAGATTCAATCTCTTATTCGGTCAAGTCATTGCCTTTGACGCCCGTTGTGAATGTAGTCACGTGGTCTCGTGGATCAGTTGTTCCATCATATTTTGGAATATCAGGCATTTTAAATTTCTTTAGAATTGGGAGGGGAGCAGCACTTGGCTTTTAGGGTTGTTGCGAATATTTATCCATATCTATCCCTTTGATCACAGGTGGCACTCCAGGTATTTGCTTTATGCGGTCACTTTGCTCCTTAAGCTGTTTCTGCAATGTTAGAACTAAACTTTGTAGATCGGAATTGACTACGTTACCTGGTTCTCCCTCTCGTGATTCACTGGGGATTCCGCCACTGCCTGAATTAACAAGCCCAGAACGAGGGTTTTCCAAAGTGTTGGTATTTAGAACTGGTGTTGATGGTGCAGCAGGTAATTGGCTGGCAAAAGCTTCAAGAGCTTTATTGACCTGTTGAGTGATCAACTTCTGCAAAGCTTCATTGATAGCTTCATCGTTGTTAAATTGAGTATTTGCATTTGAATGAGATCCATCAGGAGTTCCTTCTCGAGACCGCCGAGGCGAGCTTTGTGGAGAAGGGATCGGAGTGTGAATATCTTGTGGGTCCCCTTGGAGTTGATGGTTTCCTTGGTTTCCCTGGGTGTTATCGTTAACATTTGACATGATCGTTGATGTAATGAAATAGACAATGTTAGGAAAAAATAGATTATCAGATTCCCGGTAACGGAACCAATTTGTTTAACCAAAAAATAGAATTTTAGTCAAAGCTTTATTTTAAGAAGAACACGGACTGATAATAAGAAATGAATAAGAATAATTGACTTTAAGAGCAATAGAATAGATAACAGAAAATAAAGTAATTCGGTATATTCAGTTGATATTTCGTGTCCTTACAATTGATCAGTTATCTCCCTTTTATAGCATTTGAGAGATATGCGTTTTGCTTTTGTCATAATAAGGCTATTATGGGCAATTAAAGGCATTAAATGCTACGTTACATAATCATTATATTTAATACAGATTCTCTAACGTTTTTAATATTAAAGGATCATTAAGTACTGTATCTGTACTCCTTTGTACTGTCAGGTTCATTCTCTTTAATTCTTGGACTTAAATAGGTACGGGCGCTAAATCTTTCGAATAGCTGCTCGTGCCTCTTTTCATGCCTCTGCTCGTACCTGTTGCAACTCGTACTTCTTTGCTAATCATAATTCCTTGATCGATCCACGTGTCATGACACGTCATCTTTATATGTAAACTCAATTTTTTCCCAATACAATAAGAAAAGAAATTTGGTGATAATTAGCAGTATAATTGGTGAAATTTGGTGATAATTAGCTCAATATGCACGGTTTCATATGAAGGAAGATAAATTTGCTGCATGGGATACGTACGTACAAGCACCTATTATCTCAGACGGAGATGCTCAATTTACCGCGAACGACTTAACTAACAAGAGGATTAAGCAAGTTCTCTAGGAACGATTATAATTGAAGCTGTATCTTCCCTTGCAGGGAGTACCATGAATTGCTGATCAGCAACAAAGTCTATCTCGTATATATGCTACGATCAACTTTTGATATGAAAAAATTTGTTTAGCAAGGAGGCTTGTTACATTTTTCCCCTTGCTTCATTGTCCTCGAGTATATTTGAATTATCTAATTCAACAACATTCTATATTATCAATAGCAAAGACGACAAATTTTATCAACACATCAGAGTCCATTTCTCCTAAGGTTACTAAACTAATGAGAATTATTTGTGAAAGTCACTTTACTTTATTTTGTAATTGGGAATTCATTATATTTTGCACGTTGTAACTCAAAAGTCACTTAGCACTTTTAGGACATACTAATTTTAGAGTACGCGCGTTGCACGCGTACGCGTATCTTATATTAATAAAAATAAATTTTATAAAAATTATATAGATATTATTCACAAAAGTGTCTAAATTATTAAATAAAAATTATAAAAAAAATCCAAACTGCTGAAGAGAAAGAAAAAATAAATGTTAATCACATTTATATACCTCAATAGAAGAAGATCTCTGCTTTACAAATATCTTATTATTTGGACTTTCACTAGGGACAGATTAGGTTCTCACACCATCTTTTCTATGTAGATTCAATCATTATCATAATAAAGGAATTATACATGCTAATAAACGTTGTTACTTCCTTTAGTACAACAATGATGGATAATATCAGTAGCCACATATTGACACTAAGAGAAACTACTAAAATCTATGACAACACTTTTGGAAAATATTCTATTAATATTTTCTTAAAAGAATATCTTGAAATAGCTAACATTTCTAATTATCAACTTTAAATCTTTATAATTTTAGTAATCTGAAAATAATCTTGAGCTCCTGAGTATGACTTTTGTACAATTTGCTCTAAGTTTTCGTCTCTTGGTATCTTAAAGTGGAACACTTCTAATGGCACCTCGAATAATATTGCTCTGGCTGAAATAACAATTCCTAAAATTATGAATTCTTGTGAAAATTGACTTACTCGACTTATATAAGTAATCTTACTGGAATGACATTCCTAAATATTAGGAGTTCCTATATAGTTCAAATAAGTAAAAAATTTAATAGTCAAAGCATCAGTTAATTTAATTACAACGTCCTAACTATTAAAAATATTAATTAAACAATAATTTTGTCCACTATAAAATTTATTTTTAATGATAAAAAGTCGATCAATCTTGCGTTGAAGTTTCAAGCTTTTATAATAATCTAGATTGAATAAAGTAGACGAAATTAAAAGAAAAAAGAGAACATTATTTTCCCATATATTTAGTAGTTTTCAATTTTAGTCTCGCACTATTTATCTCATAATTAAAAAAAAATTAATGTAATTTATTGCAAATTCTAAATGAAGTAAATTCTTCTTCAAAAAATTACTTATTGATGTTCAAAAATTATTTTGTTGACCATGAATAAAATTTGAGTACCATTAGGATGTTGCCATATATAACCTACTTCAGACAAGCATATATAAATTTTGTACTGATATTCCAAATTGACTTTTTTAAATATTTATTTAAGGTAAAAATTTGATGGATTTTAAAGTCCTAAACTTTAGGTACCTAGTTTAAATAAAGAAAGATATAATAACCAAATTTCAATGAATCTAGGTCCTAAATATTATGAGAAGAATTGAATGACTATTTTATCTAGTATGAACTCTATTTTCAAAGGGTAAAAAAGGTGAACGATATTTTACTAAGGGAATTCGTGCTTTTAATATAGTACTAGTTACTATGTACGTGCGTTGCACGTAAATATTTAGTCAGAACTTTTATGTGAAAGAACAACTAACTAAACTTAGTAAGAAATTATTTACAAGATGATATGATTATTGTAAGTAATTAACGTGATAAAAATATATCAATCATTTAAATGCTAAAAATTAATGTTATTACATTAATAGAATAATTAAATTCAAAATTATATCGCCTTAACCTACAAAGATGATTGATTTAGTTAAGTTAAATGATATTCTATTTATAGTGTATAAATATTCAGTGTGGTAGTATCATATCTAATACTTCTTTATGGAGGACGTTTTTGATGTATGTTTCCTTCTATAACTTTGGCTTCTCCATCTCAAAAGTAAAACATATAGTTGTCCATATTTGAATCACCTCCAAAAAATATTACTTTTTAACTAATGTACTTTGACATATTTGTGAGGGTTGTCTTAGTTATTCATAAAATTATGTCAAATTTAAATTATGTCGGATATAATCCGAGTAAAATTATTACTGCTTTATCACATTTAAAGCAATAAAATATTAATCATACACATGTTTTGATAAATCAAGTCCATGATTAGTTAAGAATTTAGAGATATATATATATANGTTAAGAATTTAGAGAAATATATATATATTTTTAACTGTTACAAAAATAATAGCAGATAATCTTTTTCTGTATATATGTGTATTATATATAGTATACATATTTTACATACTTTTTAGGAGAAATATACATATTTTTTACCAAGTTATGGGACATGAGCATCTAATTAAAATAAATCAATCAAAAAATTTTTTTGTTAAACTTCGATATATAAGAGACTTGGACGAACTTGTTTTAGAAAACCTAATCTAGACTAACATCAATCGATTTTCTTTGAGAAATTTGTAAAAGAATTAATTACTCATAGTGAAGTAAAAAATAAATAAATTAAAGAGTACAATCTCACCACTTTATTATCATGTAAAATAAAAATATTCATCTAAACTTTTCCCTATTATTTTAACACTTTAAAATTAGATTTTATATTTTAAAAAATTACCAATTAATTATTTTCTTATTATTTGATATTTTAAAAATTAACTCAATTTGTTTGAAATATGCAATAACTCCTAATACTTATGTAAAAGATACTAACTTAATTTAGTTGTAGCTTTATATGTATACTAAATACAAATTAAGGCTTTAAAGAATAGTAGTAAGAATTTCAACTTTGTTTAAAATGTTTTAGATGTTTTCCATATCGTAGTACTAAAATCCTCTTTTAGTACGTACCTTTCTTTTATTACGTGCATTGTTATAAAAGAATTGTAATTAGGAACAATACTTTTCTAATTCAAGTAGGATCAACGTTGTAGGGTCGGGTATATGTATAGTTTAGATCGAAAAAGAATTCTATCATTAGGTAATTTACCATTAGATCCTTAAATTATACAAATATTTAAGGGCATAAAAGTCGATCAATGTTTTAGGGATATTTTAGTCGTTCAATATTTAGCATAAATTATTCGTGCTTTTATAACAACTAGTTACTATGTACGTGCGTTGCACGTAAATCTTTAGTCACAATTTTTTTCGTGAAAGAACAACTAACTAAATTTATTAAAAAATTATTTATAAGATGAAATGATCATTTTAAAGTAATTAACATAATTAAAATACAATAATCATTTAGATGCTAAAAAATTTATGTTATTATATTAACAGAGTACTTGAATTCAAAATGATATCGTCTTTACGTACAAAGATGATCAATTTAGTTAAATTAGAAAGTATCTTATTTATATTATATAAATATTCAGTGGGGTAGAATCATATCTAATACTTCGTTATAGAGGACATTTATTGTGTATGTTTCCTTCTATAACTTTGGCTTCTCCCTCTTAAAAGTGAAACATATAGTTGTCCTCTTTGAATTACCTCCAAAAAGTATTACTTTTTCACTACTGTACTTCGACATATTTTTTAGGGTTGTCTAAATTATTTATAAGTTATATGTCGAATTTAAATTATGTCGTATATAATCCGAATAAAATTATTACCGTTTTATCGTATTCAAAACAATAAAATATTTATCATACACATATTCTAATAACCAAGTACATGTTAAAGATTTTAGAGAAATATTTATTTTAACCACTCTAAAAAATATTAGCAAATATATTTTTTTGTATATATGTATATTATATATAGTATTATACATATTTATATACTTTTTGGCTAGCTAACGCAATTATTTTTGGCATAGTGATCATCTTTATATTTTGCCTTGGATTCATTATATACTCCATGGTTATTTAATAACTTGCAAAGTCTCGATTTTTTTACATTTGTCCACTCAAAATAATCATCTCGCTCCTCAAATATAACAAAAATAATAGTCACAATTATGCAAGAAAATAATTATATGTGACACCTATTAAGATGATTTTTTTAACATATAGCATAACATTGTTGAGAAGTCTTTTCACAAATTTTTCAACATATGTAAGAGTAATAAAATATATGATAATCACATAATTGCATCGAGTTTACACCTTTTTACTTTGAAATATTATTGAAATCACGAAGAAGTATAAGGTAATTTTGAAATTCGTTCCACGTCGTTTGAGTTAAAATAATTTTAAAACTTTTGGATAAACCTCCACTATTTAGATATATACTATCGAGAATAATCAAGAATTACGTGGACATGGAGAGTAGATACATTTAAAAGAATTATATTACTCCAATGCTCTAAAAATAACATTTGTACTCCTCAACAAATCAGTACCTTAAAAATAAATATTTATTATATAGAATAAGGTAAACATGAAAAAGATAGATAGATTGACAAAAAAAACTTAAATTCATAAACCCAATATCTTCAAAACTATTCATAAAAATAAAATCAATACCTTATATTATTCAAACAACCTATTGGTTTGGAAAGTTTCAGTTGATTTTCACATTCTATATGAATATATTTTTGCCTGATCCAATCATTGTGTTTCAGTTACTTTAAATTATTTTTAACCAATCATCACGCATACTACATTCAAAATAATATTCTAAAGTATTTTGCTTTTTAGTTGAATATAACTTGATGTAATTTTGAATTGGAGACAATTCATGGCACATGAGGATCTAATGAATATAAACCAATCAAAGAAATTTTTTGTTAAACTTCAACATATAGGAGACTTAGACGTACTTGTTCTAGAAAACCTAATCTGACATTCATCGATTTTCTTTAAGAAATCTATAAAGGAATTGATTACTCATATTGAAGTAAAAATAAAAATATTAAAGAGCACGATCTCATCTGTATTATTAGAACCACTTTATTATCATGTAAAAGAAAAATATTCATATAAACATGCCCCTATATTTTTTTATCCTTTAAAATTAGTTTTTAATATTAAAAAGTTATTATTTAGTTATTTTCTTTTTATTTAATATTTTAAAAATTAATTCAAAGTATTTGAATTATGTAGTAACTGTTAGGAACACAAAACATATCATAAAATATCCTAACTTAATTTAGTTTTAGCTTTATATAAACTAATACAAAGAATTTTTCTTGCACCAAAAAAAAAACAAAGAATTTTACACTTTGTTCAAAATGTTATGAATGTTTTTAGAGCGTAGTACTAAAATTTCCTTCTAGAACGTGCCTATAAGGAATTGTAATTAGGAACAATAATTCTAGTTCAAGTAGGATCAACGTTGTAAGGACTGGCATATGTGTAGTTTAAATTAAAAAAAAATTCTATTATTAGATATTTTACCATTAGATCCTTAAATTATATAAATATTTAAGGGCATAAAAGTCGATCAATGTTTCGAGGATATTTTAGTCGTTCAACAATTAGAATAAATTATTCGTGCTTTTATAATATATATATATATATATATATATATATATATATATATATATATATATATATATATATAATAGATAGGTAGATAGATAGATATAGATATATTGATTAAATACTATTTTTCATATTTCTTTTCAGCCCAACCGTTTAAAAAATCAGTAACACCCATTTAAACCTTGAATCAACCCGCTCCATGACCCGATATACTTTCTCTTATTTCTATTACAAAAAAAAAAAATATTAGTACTTTGTTGTACCATATCATCTGGTACTCAATATAGTTATATTTAATGTATACATTGATCTAAGCAAAGTATTAAATAGAGAATAAGAAATGAATCTAACAAACTAGAGGAGTTTTTTAAAATACAATTTACGCCATTTGGAGGCGTAGTCCTTATGTTGCTCACCAAAAAAAATTACAGCATAACAGAGGAGGACATCAACCTAGTCTTTGTTCAATAAAAAAAACCCCTGTAATAATGATCAGGGTCATATACAAGTACAAAGATCCATAATCTAAGTTATAAATACTCCTATGATCCTATACAAGATTAGTACCCTTGTACATCCAATTTATCCAAGACAAGCCTGTGCCAAAAATAAAAAACTTATGATAACATGTTCCTCCTTTGCTTATGCCTTATTGAAGCCATTTGAGCCTTATCCATCAAATAGTGTCCAGCGGCACACCTAGGCAGATCTCTAGGATTGAGGAAAATGGGTTCATTCTCCTCAATGTCTCATTTAACAAGAGCATCTGCTACTTGATTAGCGTCACGGAAACAATGTTGGATCTCAAAATTCACATGTTGAAGTAGTTGTTTAGTATCCAAAAATTATATCGTGCAGTTGCCACACTAAGCTTGTGTTCCCTTTAATCATATTTGTTTGCTCAAAAGTTATCGCATATCTCATGAGTATAAAACAATATAAGTAAATCACGGGAAAATCATAGCAAACCGTAATAATCCATTGGACCAAATGAAGGAAACGAAAATAAGTGCTCAGCTTTGGGAAGAGAAATATAAAAGCTTTTATTCATAATAGTGCTTTGGTCTGCCTCTCCATGAAGAGGTTCAGAACCTTACAATGGTCTTCCTCTTGCCCATAATATGGGTCTCGTTATCTCTTTTTTCTCTTGTCAATAGTGAAGAAGAAGAAGCCCCCTTTTCTAGGGTTTTCTCTCTTGGTATTTATAGCTGTGAGCTTCGTGAGCTGGCAATAAGTGGCCGTGACCACGTTGGGATTTCGCCTTCATGGTGGCGGATGGGCCATGGCCTTGCTGATCGAATCAGATGCGGGTTGAATATCGTTAATTCTGAGTGGTCGTGCCACTTAATTAATCATGAATTAGCTTAAGACGGGATTAGCTTCGTTAATTATTGTGGGGTCGGATTCTGACCCATACAGTTAGTCCCTCCGCTTATTGAGGTCGGGCCTTGGCCGAGCTCGATGAGTGGATTCCATCGACTGTAGTTTGAGAAACTCGGATGGGGAGGTCGACTGTTGCTTCGGTCGAGGCCGAATTCTCTTTGGCGATGGCCCTTAGCCTTGTAGAGTATTAGTATTCTGTTATTGTGCTATCAAGTCATCGTTCGATCGAGGTCGAACTCTCCTCCTTGGCGAAGGCGCTTGACCTTTTAACTTACTTCGAGTGAGGTCGAGCTTCATTGTGCTATGATCCTTACGTTTGTTTTGGGTGCATACCCGTCGACCATGGCGGACGGGTCGTATATTGTGCGGCCGAGGGGAGTGAGGGCACGCTTGATACGTGTTTGGCGATGTCAAAAAATTTCTAGGGCGCAAGGAGCATCTCCTCGGCATTCATAGGTCGTTATAACCATTTCGAGGGCGAGACGCCGATTGGTGATTGCAAGGCTGCTTTATGGAGCCTGTCATAATGACGCACATTCCTATGGAATCGAACCGGTGTGCGGTTGGTCATGTAGTTAATGGTGGCTGTTGGGGTACATGAAGGCCACTTGTGTTGCCTATAAATAAAGGCTGAGGCATTCATTTTTTATATTCTCATGTTTGTCTGAGAGAGATCCTGAAGAAGCTTTTCTTACTGCTGTTTCACCTTCGTCTTCGTCCCCCAAACTTTGTTTCTTTCTCGTTATTGTATCAACAATGGCAGGCATTTCTTCCCAAAACGTTCTTCCGACGGATCTTCCGGTTAACTCACCGGTGATCGAGGAGCCATTTCCGGCAATGGGCGATGCAGAACTGGTGGAGACCGGTGAGGCTCCGTCGGTTGACGAGATAGTACCTCTGCCCGGAGGTCCGATTATTGATTTCACCGCCGATGGTGGGGAGGATCAGGTGGATGAATCCCCATTACCGGGAAAGATTGGGATGTCCCGACTACGGGGACAGGGGGTCATCCCCAGCTATGCTGACGTCGTTCTCGCTAGAAGCGAGGAGAGGGTCCACACCGATCGTAGGGGATACTGCATCTTTTACGCCTATCCCTTCAAGTTGGGGTTTAAGCTCCCGCTCCCAATGCTGGTGGTTGATTTCTGTCGTTATTACGGGGTGTGCCCGGGTCAGCTTGCTCCTTCTCTTTACAAATTGCTAGCTATGTTTATCAAATATGCAGAACTGGCCGGTAGGGAGGTCACGCTGCAGCATGTGCTTAGTCTCTACGCTCCCCAGAGGGTCCGCGGTACCATGATTCAAGCGTGCCCTCGTGGGTCGAGGGGCCTGACTGCAAAACTGGATGACGAGGTCGACCCTCGCCCTTTTGAGCACTTCTTCTACATCAGGACTGAACATTTAGTGGCGTGCTCTGCTGGGTTCCCAGAGGCTTGGAATCATGCACGTAAGTTCTTTTGTCGTCGAATTCTTTTTTCTACCCCTACTTACGTCTTGTGCTCGTAAGCGTTAACTCGTGTCAATTTTGTAGCCGAAAAATCGTCGCCGGCTCCGTTAGCTGGGATACGCGGATGGGTCGAGGTCGTGCTCCCCCATACGGTGGGGATACGCACATGGGCGTCTTTCTGGGAGAAGCATGGCCGTAGGCCTGCGGCAGGTAAAAAATTGATTTCTTCTGTTCCGCTTTGTTTCAACTCTATTCATCAACTTTGTTTTTCTGTGATCAGGGAGGGCACGCCGCGTCAGGGCCCCTCAGTTGGCCTTCCGTCGGCCGGGTGCAATCGCTCGACTTACTGCAGCGCCGGTGTCGCGCCCAATACCGAGGGCGGCATCAGTTGAATCTTCAGCGGTTCCTTCTCCAGCACGGGCCGCACTTCGGGATGAGAGGCCATCAGGGGTTGTGCGCCCTAGAGCGGATTCGCCATTAGATGGGGAGGAGGAAAGGCCATTGATAAGGCGTAGGGTCGTGTTCACGCCGGCTCCTCCTGCGGTAATTAATTTGGACTCCCCCCCGGCGGATGCGGAGCGGAGTGTGGCTGCGGCGCCTGACCTTGAGGGTGGACATGCAATGGGGGTTGCCCCGATTGCCTTATGCCATGATGATGCCGTCGCTTCGGCGACTCAATTGGTGGTTCCAGTCGCTGAGACGGGAGGTAGTTCCTCAGCGGCTGCTAATGTTGGTGAGGCAAGCGCTCCTTCGGTGGCTACAGCGGGTGGTTCTACCTCGCTGGTGGCGGAAGGGGGAAGGGATGCTGTAGAAGATGAGTACGAGTCCAAATCCGACTTGGACCCCGACGACGTCTGTATGTTCCGGGAAGGCTTCACCAATTCAGTGGTGCGCGCAGGGGGGCGATCTCGCTTCATCGAGGTTCCCACGGAGTTGAACTTATTGCTCCAAGGGGAAAGCTTGGTGCCGTAGTTCGAGCTGCTATGCTCGGAGGCCGAGAATGCGTCGTTGAGGGGCATTACGGATATCGGACTGATGAATGAAGTGGCCGTGATGGGCTTGAGGGTATGTACTATTACGTCGGTTCGCTTCTTCTTTGCCTTAGTTTGTTCTTTATCTTAATCGTTGTCTTTGCTTTGCAGTCTTATTTGTTGGAGGTGGAGAGCATCCGTCGAGCCAAGGTCCACTCGGGGATATTTTGCGGGCGCTGGAGAAGTATCGCCGCTACCGAGATCAGTGCCGAGAGTTACGCGTGCGCTTGAGGAATGATCCCCATAGCCGGGCCTTGGTCGAGGAACTGGCGAGGCGGGAGCTTCAGATGCAGCAAACACTTGGCAGAACGAGTGCTCTCGAGGAGCAGCTCCGCCGGAAGGATGAGGAGCTCGAGGCGGTAAAGAGGGCCGCAGCTGAGTGTGAGCGCCAGGGCCAGGCTAAGGCGGCGGAGGCCGCTGCGGCATGGGGCGGGAAAGTGACTGCGTTGGAGGGTGAAGTCGCGGTATTGAAGCTTCAGGTGAGGGATGCCTCGTCGAGGGCTGGGGCGTTGACGGAAGCTATCCGCGTGCACGAGTCCCAACGGGCGTTGGAGAGGGCTACTGCGGCCTTTAGAGAAGCGAGTCTCGAGGAGCGGATCGGTGTCTTTGAGCAGGACGCCCAAGTCATGGCGGACCAGATCACAGCCTTAGAAGAAGAGAATCAGCGCCTACAGGACCAAGCCGCTTCTTCCAGCCAGGCTCGCGAACTTTGGGTCTTTGCCGAGGCCCAACGTGATGTATATAAGAATTTGTGGGAGGCCGGCATCGTGACCGAAGCTGCTTTCGAGGGAGCGCATCATAAGGCTCGTGAGGCCCGTACCGACTGTGGGTTTGACGCGGCGACGCCAGAGGCTGACGCTGGTGCGGATGGTGGCGCGGATGGCGCCGAGTAAAAAGATATGCATTTTTCTTGTTTTTCTTTTCTCTTTCCTTGTATTGATCGGCCTTGGCCGGGTGTAAGAGGGGAAGACCCGCAATTAACTTTGTAGATAAATGATATCTCCTTTCCGTTATTTGCCTTGTGTCTGTTTTGTACCTCCTCTTTTTCCCCCTTAGATTTTTCTTTGCATGCGCTCGAAGGGGTGATTTGCCTTCGAGTTCGACTTTGGTAGGCATGTTAATTTTTAATTGTTGACGACTCTTCTTCTTCGACTCGGGGTGAACGAGTCGGAGCCGTTGCTTGGCGATAGCGGCACTTAGCCTTAGTCCCAGTTCGGGCGCGGTCGAACTGTCGGCCGTGATGACAGAAACGCGGCCTTGTAGTTTGACCGGGGCCAGACTTTACGTGTCCCCAATCTTAGTTTGAGTTGGGAGTACTTACTTGAAGGGCGAGGGTGCCTGACCTGTGCCTCGATTCGTTGGAGGTTGGGTTTCGCTGAGTTCAATGATGACGGCGCTTGGTCCGAGTCCTGGTTCAACTGTGGTTGAACTTGTTAGATTTGAGGACGAATGCGTCTAGCCTTATGGTTCAAGCGAGGTCGAACTCGTTGGATTTGATGGCGAAGGCGCGTGGCCTGAGTCTTGGTTCGACCGTAGCTAAACTTACTAGCGAAGGCGCATGGGCTTGATTTTATGGCGAAGGCGGGTAGCCTGAGTCGTGGTTCAACTGTATTTGAACTTCTTGGCGAAGGCGCATAGCCCGAGTCATGGTTCGACTGTATTTGAACTTCTTGGCGAAGGGGCATAGCCTTGATTTAATGGCGAAGGCACATAGCATGAGTCCCAGTTCAACTGTTGTTGGACTTAGTCGATTTTGATGGCGAAGGCTCATGGCCTGAGTCCCAGTTCAAATGTTGTTGAACTTTGTCAATTTTGACGGCGAAGGCGCATAGCCTGAGTCATGGTTCAACCGTATTTGAACTTATTGGCGAAGGCGCATAGCCTTGATTTAATGACGAAGGCGCTTAGCCTGAGTCTTGGTTCAACCGTAGTTGAACTTGGTCGATTTTGATGGCGAAGGCGCATAGCCTGAGTCATGGTTCAACCGTATTTGAACTTATTGGCGAAGGCGCATAGCCTTGATTTAATGACGAAGGCGCTTAGCCTGAGTCTTGGTTCAACCGTAGTTGAACTTACTAGCGAAGGTGCATAGCCTGAGTCTTGGTTCAACCGTATTTGAACTTATTGGCGAAGGCGCATAGCCTTGATTTAATGACGAAGGCGCTTAGCCTGAGTCTTGGTTCAACCGTAGTTGAACTTACTGGCGAAGGCGCATAGCCTGAATCTTGGTTCAACCGTAGTTGAACTTACTGGCGAAGGCGCATAGCCTGAGTCTTGGTTCAATCGTAGTTGAACTTACTGGCGAAGGCGCATAGCCTTGATTTCATGGCGAAGGCGCATAGCCTGAGTCTTGGTTCAACCGTAGTTGAACTTACTGGTGAAGGCGCATAGCCTTGATTTCATGGCGAAGGAGCATAGCCTGAGTCTTGGTTCAACTGTAGTTGAACTTACTGGCGAAGGCGCATAGCCTGAGTCTTGGTTCAACCGTAGTTGAACTTACTGGCGAAGGCGCATAGCCTTGATTTCATGGCGAAGGCGCATAGCCTGAGTCCTAGTTCAACTATTGTTGAACTTGGTCGATTTTGCTGGCGAAGGCGCATAGCCTGAGTCTTGGTTCAATCGTAGTTGAACTTACTGGCGAAGGCGCATAGCCTTGATTTAATGGCGAAGGCACGTAGCCTGAGTCTTGGTTCAACCGTAGTTGAACTTACTGGCGAAGGCGCATAGCCTAGACTTAATGGCGAAGGCGCATAGCCTAGACTTAATGGTGAAGGTGCATAGCCTGAGTCTTGGTTCAACCGTAGTTGAACTTACTGGCGAAGGCGCGTAGCCTGAATCTTGGTTCAACCGTAGTTGAACTTACTGGCGAAGGCGCATAGCCTGATTCTTGGTTCAACCGTAGTTGAACTTACTGGCGAAGGCGCATAGCCTGAATCCCAGTTCAACTGTTGTTGAACTTTGTCAATTTTTGATGGTGAAGGCGCGTAGCCCGAGTCCCAGTTCAACTGTTGTTGAACTTGGTCGATTTTGATGGCGAAGGCGCGTAGCCTGAGTCCCAGTTCAACTGTTGAACTTGGTCGATCTTGATGGCGAAGGCTCATGGCCTGAGTCCCATATTGTGGGTATTGAGTGCTGAAGCTCGGTTTGGATTCGAGACCTTGAGCGGCTTATCCGTTGTCTTCCCAACCAGGGTATATAGGCTGTCTTGAGGCGACTCTCGGCTCGAGATATCTCCGTGCCGATTTCTGACCGGAGCTCGTATCAGGGATGTGGGAGATGCCTTACAGAGACCTTCCCTTAGGAGGGGGGGGGGGGCTTTTTCTTTTTGTTTGCACTATCTGAGATTGGAGAGAGAGAGAACTTAGATCTTGATTTGAGATCTTCGAGTTCCCCTTCGAGTTTGGCGTTTCTTTCCTTTTGGTCCAAGGAAGAACTACGCGATTTTGCTAGGAAATCCCCACAGACGTCGCCAAATTATTTGCTCAAAAGTTATCGCATATCTCATGAGTATAAAACAATATAAGTAAATCACGGGAAAATCATAGCAAACCGTAATAATCCATTGGACCAAATGAAGGAAACGAAAATAAGTGCTCAGGATTAGGGGGAGAAACATTAGAAGCCTTTTATTGATAATATTGGTTTGGTCTGCCTCTCCATGAAGAGGTTCAGAGCCTTACAATGGTGTTCCTCTTGCCCATAATTTGGGTATCGTTGTCTCTTTTTTCTCTCTCCATAGTGGTGAAGAAGANCAATGGTCTTCCTCTTGCCCATATATGGGTCTCGTTATCNCGTTTTTTCTCTTGTCAATAGTGAAGAAGAAGAAGCCCCCTTTTCTAGGGTTTCCTCTCTTGGTATTTATAGCTGTGAGCTTCGTGAGCTGGCAATAAGTGGCCGTGACCACGTTGGGATTTCGCCTTCATGGTGGCGGATGGGCCATGGCCTTGCTGATCGAATCAGATGCGGGTTGAATATCGTTAATTTTGAGTGGTCGTGCCACTTAATTAATCATGAATTAGCTTAAGACGGAATTAGCTTCGTTAATTATCGTGGGGTCGGATTCTGACCCATACAATATTGATTATGTTTTGAAAACTCCGTGAAATACACTGCTTCACCCCCAGCTATGCTGCCTTTGCCTACGCCAAATTGCTACTGCCCCTTCCTATATTATATGCAAAAGCCAAGATCAAATTGCCTTTAGAGTCTCTAATAATACCTCCAGCCCCCATAACCCCTTCCCCATTCCGACTTCCATCAGTATTTATTTTCACCCAATTTCAATCTTATGGGAGAGTGAAAGAACTTGATCACAAATGCCAAACCAGTGCCCACGCCACTCCTTGCTGCAATGGGTGTTTAGATATGGACCATCTTAAATGGTTCAAAATTTGATACTTTACTCTAGCTCTTGAAATTCTAGTATCTCCATACCTTAATGCACATCTTGACTTCAAAATTTGAATCACCAATACGATTACTCAAAATATGATGCAATTGGTCAAACTATCATTTGCCATCCACAGTAATATCGCTTACAGGTTGTCCTCTTGGTGTGTTCTCATAGGAGATAATCTGAGCTATCACCCCCATTCCTGTCCAATTATCCCACCAAAGGCTTGAGTTGCCAGCATTAATCTTCCTCAGTAAGTTCTTTTCAACTTTCTCCTTTATTTATCGGATAATTGATTGAAAACTAAGATGGAAGCACCTAGCTTGTAAAATTAAGTCTTCTTTGTATGCAAATATGGAGAATGGATAGCATGTCCCAGCTGAGGTGTGCATCAGAGTCCTCAACTTTAATTTTAGCCTAACAAGAAGTGAATCAATGCATTCTTTCGCAAACAGATACTCCGAACAATGACATTTCTGCGTCGCAACTAAGCAAATACTTATAATTCAATAAAGGATTACTTTTAACATGCGATAGGCTGATAGCAATTACCAGGTTGGTTATCATTTTTTACCAGATTATCAATTAGAGTGATCTTTATCAATTGTTTTCTCTAATGAGTGACATGATTACGTAAATATTATTTAAATTTATCGGAGTATAGAACTTAAACGAGTTATATGCAGAGAATATTCACACAATCATCTTTTAAAAGGTAATTGCATATAACTCTATTTAATAAGCATTAATTGGTAACCTAGAATAAATTATAAATAAGCTGCTATAATATGTTAATTATATTGATGATGCAAAAAATATTATGACACTGTTAGCGTATATAACTTGAATCCTACAAGTATATATAAGTTAAACTTGTAAAAATCTTTTACAATACTAGGTTCAAAATCAATTACACGTAACTATTTACTGCAAAAATGGACTGGCGGCAAGTAAAAATTGATAAGTCAATTGTTATAGCAAGTAAAACAACATTGATAGTAGTATCTAAGTTATATGTTAACCTTTAAAAAAAAAGAAAATTCAGAGAATTTGTATCTAAGACAATTTATTTTCTTTTATATCACGAATCGCTTATGTTCCCATCCCAACCTTTTTACCTTATCTACTATAAGCTATTCCGTGTACAACACTGAAAACCAAAAATAATTTGACAAAAAAGGGCAGCCCGATGCACTACGCTCCCGTTATATGTATGCAGGGAAGGACGGGACCTCAAGGGTCTATTGCACGCAATCTACCCTGTATTTCTGCAAGAGACTATTTTCACGGCTCGAATCCTGACCTCCTAGTCACATGTCAACAACTTTATCAATTATTGAGTTTAGTATAATTTATGCATGAATTTGTGCATAGGAAATGAACAAATTATGCTGCAGGAAGAGTACGTAGAAGAAGCTAACTTGTGGGCAAAGACTGCATCAAAAGGCCTTTTTCACTGAAATTCTAAGGACCAAGCACCTGAACGAATTTACAGCGGTCAATTTTGCAAATGCCTTATATTTTAAAGGTACATGGGAAGATAATTTTGATGAATATCGCACCATAAACAAAGACTTTCACCAACTCAACGGTGACAAATTTTCAGTACCATTCATGACTGGCTGCGGCAAATTTCTTTATGGATCATATGAAGGTTATCAAGTTGCTAAAATTTGATATGGAATTGGAGAAGACAATAAAGAGTTCTCTATGTTTATTTTCCTTCCAGATGAAAAAGATGGATTGCCTAGTCTATTGACAAAAGTGAATTCTAATCCAAAATTCTTTACCCAAAAGTTCAGGCTATGGAAGGAAAAACTTGATGCATTCTACATTCCAAAGCTCAAATTCCCATACACTGCTATGGATGAAGTGATAGAAACAATGAAGGAAATGGGATTGACTCTGCCTTTTGACGAAGAATTCAGAGAGATAACTGAGATTGTGGAAGCTAAAGGGTCATTCTTTATCAACAGGATATTACAAAAAGCATTTGTCGAAATAAATGAGAAGGGTACTGAAGCAGCAGCTGTTACTTTTGAGTCATATGATGACTTGGGATTTTCATTGGAGGATTTAAGTTTCGTAGCAAATCACCCTTTCTTATTCATGATAAGGGAAAAGGTTTCAAGATCGGTGATATTCACTGGAGCTGTATTAAATCCTTTGAGTGACACTATAACATAAAGCTTTTATAGCTACGAAATCTTAGCTACGAATTTAAAAATCATGACAAATACCTAACAATAGCCACAAAAAATAGAATTTCCTGGCTATTTACAGATTTGTGAAATTTACTAGCCACGAAAATTAAATTGGTAAAGCTAATTCCTTATTTTTGCTATAATTACTAACAATCATAGCAATAATTTCCTAAATAGCTACAAATTTGTTGCTACAATAGAATTGCGTAGCTGATTCATACGTTTTAGCCACGCATTTAAAGTTATTGTAGCAATAATAACCTTTTAGCCATAATAAATTATTTGAAATAAAATATTGTAGCTAAAGAAATACATTTGCTTCAAGTTATAAAAAAAAATGTGGCAATAGGCAAAGTATATAGCCACGAATTTATTGTTATAACAAAATATTGTAGCTAATTGTTAATTTTGCTACAAACTGAAAGCTATTGTGGCAAAAATAACATTTTAACCACAATAAATTATTTAAAATAAAATATTTATAGCTTTTTTGCTTCAAGTTCTAAAATATGACCGCAATAATTGGCTTAATAGCTATAATTATTTTTCATTACAGGCTGATTTAGCCACAAATTTATTGCTCTAATAAAATTTCGTAGCTAATTATTAGCTTTTGCCACAAGTTGAAACTTGCTATAGTAGTATAACTTAAAAGGCCTATAAAATTATTCAAAACAAAATCTTGTAGCTAATGAGTATTTTTGCTTCAAACTAGAAAGAAAATGAAAATAGTTGGCTTAGAAAAATGAAAATGGTTGCCATGACAAAAATGATTTGAATATTTTTGCTTGATTATGAAAAGCATGACAAGTGTTGTCTAACACTATTAGGTAATAAAATATTAATGTCAAATGTAGCAGTTGTATTTTTCTTATAAGATAGAAAAATAGTAATTGTATATGATTAAGGAAGAAAATAGTAATTGTATATGAGATTAAATAATTATTTGAAATGAAAAATTAATCTTCATTCTCAAATAATATATCATTTGTTTACCTGCTTATAGCAGCAAAACTTATCAATTGACTTTTTAGACTTATCAAACTCATATTTTAGTTTATTGCAGTTGTTGTTAATTATATATTTTTGTGCAAAATTTAAATTATTATTAATACTTGTGAATATTTATGTATGTCATATACTCTATTACTTTTAAATAAGTGTACCTATTTATTTCAAAAAAGTATTCATATTGATGATTTTAATTGTTGTAGTGATATTTATGTATATGGTCCTTAATAATTTCTAAATCACTTAATCATATATGTACTAAGAATTAATTTTTAAATAAGTGCTCATAGAATGAAGAGCTTTGTTGGGGGGAGGGTTGGTACATTTAGTTTTGATAAATGACCAAAGGCTCCAATTATATACAAGAAACATATTTAGCACTACAAGAAATAATAATAATCTTAATGAAAAACGACATTTCGTAGCTACATAATCACGGATTTATAATTAATTTATGGTTTCATCACTAATTAAAAAATTTATATTGAAATAATAAATTTTCCAATGAAAAATAAAATTTATTGCTAATTTTGCCCTAATATATGATGCCAAATTAAATTTAAAAACATGATCTTTACCGATAACATTATTATTTGTAAGAGTTATATAATTTTTAATATCTAGTTATAGTAAGATATCTAAGTCCATACAAAAATTAATTATATTTTTTTATTCTGGTTAAATCAGTATTAGTTGTAAGTTCTAATTTCATTAAAAATATTGAATTATATCTAATTAAGGCGTGAATAATTAACTACTGAGAATAAAAATATTATATATATTTATTCTAGACGATAAAATACGTTATGATAAGGTTTTTGCAATCTTAATAATTATCATAAAAGAAATTATATGTCGAATCTAAAAATTAAAATTTTAATATCATTCTTATACATGAAAGAGATCTTATTTTTCTCGTGAGTATTATTTGTATTTAAAAATAGTTACATATTTTTATTATTATTATGCTTATTCTTGAGTATTTTGTATTTAAAAATAGTTATAGACTTTCACTATTATTAAGTTATTTTTGTAAAATATTTAAGAATTTAATATGATGATATAGGGGTGTATAACAAAACAAGCTAGTATACAGTAATAATTTATTTTCTGGTAAATAATAAATATCATAATTCATATTAAACAAAGTATTACTTTAAAGTTTCAAAACTAATAGAAATAAGTATATAATTATAGTTAGTTAAACTTAAATATTATATATTAGATATAAATAATTGTGTGATTCTATCTACATTGATTATTAGTTATATTCAATTTAGATAAGTATAAAAGTTATTGATTTAATAATCTAATACTATTTTAATAACTTAATAATGATCATAAACCTATCTTAACACTAAAAATTATGAAGCTAATATTATTGAAATGTGAACATATAATAAAACTAACAATTTCATATAAGATGAAGAAGCTATAAAGAAAAATATATTTTAGAATATCTTTATTTCATGCGAATAGCTAATACTTTTTATTTTACTTAAATTTTATATATTTATTCTATTGTTTATATGTAATTTTCTTATTTTTATTTGAATTTATGGTATTTAATGTATTTGTGTTAAGAAGTAAATAAGGCAAAATATATAAGAAAACCTCCAAACCAAAACCTAAACCTCCAAACCAAAACCTAAACTTCTCCTCTACCTCAGACGCCACTCTCCTTCTCCTTTCTTATTAAGAAGTAAACCATTTTTTTATTCCTTTCTTCCACACTAGGCGACGTTAATTTAAAACTGCAAGAAAGACAAAGAGGAGTAAGAGGGTATTCCCACTGCTTTTCATTTATGCACAAAAATTTTAATTTGTTGGTTTGTCTCTTCCATATCGTAGGGTTTTTAAATCTTCTTACACCTGCTTGGGTTTGGAGTTTTAAGTTCAATTTACGAGTTATTCCAGTAATTTGATAGGTATTATGCCTTATTTGTTATAAGAAGTGAGTGCGATTTTGAAGATTGACAGGTTTTGTCCCTTATACTTAATTGACTTGAGTTTCTGCTTCAATTGTTTGTTTTTTATTTATAGGGTGCTCAAGAGAAAAGTGCCTTTGAAAAATTTCAATCTCTTCTAATGTCAAACTGTAAGTTTTACTTCTTTTTTTAATCTCCTTAAGTTTTATGATATTTGTTTAAATGCTTTTTCTTTTGTCGTCTGTGTTGGAAAAAAGCTTACATCTTTTTTCACTTTTTTTCACTTGATTCATGGCTAAAAATTTTTCTTATTCCATAATTTATTGAATTTTTTTAATTACTAACTGTAAATGCATCTAAATCGGTATATATTTTGATAATTCAAATATAAGTTTCTCACAATAATATGTTATTTCATTATTTCAGTATAGTGATTACGGAGAGTGCTTCATTATTTTCTTGGCTAAGTTTTATCTTATTCCATAATTTATTGAATTTTTTTAATTACTAACTGTAAGTGCATCTAAATCGGTATATATTTGGATAATTCAAATATAAGTTTCTCACAAGATCATGTTATTTTATTATTTCAGTATAGTGATTACAGAGAGTGCTTCATTATTCTTGGATGCATGAAGATCAAGGCTGCTATGAGGGTGGCAGCATGAATCATCAAGCAAATACTTATGTTCATTTAATGTGAAATTTTGTATATTATGTCTGATCTCTGTCACAATCAAGCCTCACATTGGCTAGTTCTTTACTTCAAATTTTAGTATTGTAGAAGACTTCTCTATTGCAGATGCTATGAATTTATTAGTACAAATGTGTATTTTGGAATTTATTTTGTGACATTTTTTTAAATGCCAATTTGCGTAGAATAAGTTATTTCTCAAGCTTAATATGTTAGTATTTTTAATATATTATGCACGGCCACAAAATAATCGGAAAATTTTAGAAAAAAAATCAAATAGCTAAAAAATAGGGGATTTGTGAGAGAAACTTTTGTCACTATAATAAATTAATTTTTTTTGTAAAAAAATTAAAATATAATAAAATAATCTAACCACGAATATTTTGTATGATTTGTAGCCATGAAACTTTTAGTATGTAGCTAAACAAAAATATCTTTGCCACATGCTACTATATGAAAGCAGTTACATATCTAAATTTTCGTGGCAAATAAATTTAAATTTTTTGCCATGCTATAACACTTTGTGGCTACCACATAAAGATAGCTAAAGATTTTTTTTGTCGTGGAAAGAGTATAAAATCATTTGCTATAAATGTTTTTATCGTGGCAAAAGTATAAAATTATTGCTATATATATATCTACAATACAAAAATTTCGTACCAATAAGTATTAATCCTTAGCCACGGACCATGTAAAGTCTGTAGCTAACTTTTAGCTACGCTACATTTTGCTACGGAAAAAAATATTGTAGCTAAAGTGTTTAGCCACGAAAATTTTCATAATTAGCTACGTTGTATTTTGTAGCTATAAATGCATCATGTTGTAGTGTGAATCAAATGATTCAGATGACTAAGTACGAAAGAGGCATGGGAGTTTTTGTGTGTGTCTGTGTGAGATTGGCTATTTGTAGAGGCGGATCCAGGATTTAAAGTTTATGGGTTCTAATAGCGACCTTAAGTAAATATACAATAAATTACATGGGTTCAAAATAAAAAATTATGGATATTTAGTGAATTTTTTAAACATATATATAGGGTATGTGCAAAAGCTACTGAGTTTACGGAAACCCACATGTAATAGGCTGTATCTGCCCCTGGCTATTTGTATAAAAACTTTGACGGTCTCCTATTAGTAAAGCCTTGTTACTGAGGGACGTTCGGATCACTAAAAGGTGGATATTTGGTAGTGATATTAGTGTTAAAACACAGTCATTCTATCTTGTTTATCGTCCAATTTTACTGTTAACATGTCACTACCTTTATACTACCCACACACTATGAAAGGGATCACTTGGTTTTGTGTCCCATTACAAACTTAATTTTATGACCATCCATCATAAAAGACGATAATGATTTTCCAAAGTAAAATATCCTCTACATGAAAACATTTCACGTAAAACATTTTACATTATCCTACTAAACATACCTAATAGAAGGTATAAAAGAAAGACCCCCGAAAAGAAAGAAGAAGAATCACTTTACCCCCTTTGATGCATTGATCCATTCTTGCTGGGCTACGTAGTGGGTCCATTGGTTTTTTTTTGCTCTTTACAAATTTATTTTTAGTTTTTTGACCCTATTTTTCTTTTTTTTTTTTACACATGGGAGATTTATTTTTACACGTAAAAGATCTAAAAAGGTCATTTTCTTAAATTCAAAATTGTAAAGGGACATGATGTACAAATAGCACCTACGTAGTATAGTCGATACCCATGTTGGGACATGCTCTTCTTTTCTCCATGTGAGTTTTAAATTTTAGAGAAAATTACATAATAATACACTCCATAAGTTGACCTTGCATTATTTTAGCCCACTTACAAGTTTGCAAATGTGTAGCCAAATATCAATAAGCTTAGATCTGAATTTTTTTAGCCCACTTAGAGATGCCTTCCGATAAAACTTTTCAGAACTCCAAAGCATCCTGCACGATACAATCTGGGTGTGTGGGGAGGAAAAGGGCGGATTCAACAAACCCTTCCATACACAGGTCAAAAACATTTAATGGAGGTTATGAACATCCTGATAGCTTTCTCAGCTTACCTTCTTTCACCTATTGAAATCTCCATTCTTAGCTAAGATATAAAGGTCATTGCCTCATCCTTAATATGTCTTTTCTTTCTCCAAGGCAAAAAAAAATTCAACACTGTCTTCCTTCACTGCTAGAAATACGATCCAAACTTAAAAGGGATACCCTGTCCAAATAAGGTCGTCCAACTTATACTAAGATCTGCATTAATCCAATAGCATTGCATTAAAGTCTAGATGCTCATCCATATGGAAGCAATATGCTCATTCAGTGTCAAAGCACTCCTGAATAGAATAGCAATAATTATTGCAGAGACGGTTTCTCGCATCAGATTTTAACCTATAAGATAAAAGGACATTACACATTATGGTCAGAAGTCAGAAAACAGCTCAAACAACAAAAATGAATCAAGACAACTACATAAAATACAATTGAAAAAATTCACAGTACTGATCTGCATTCTGCACAACTACATCAAGTATGCTTTGCAAAGAGAAACAGATTCACTTATACAAGGCTGATACATTATTTACAGGATCCAAATATCAAAAATAGCAAGTGAAAATCGTACAAAAAATTCGTCAGAAGTGCTTATAGACTTTTATACAATATTATACACTTTTATACAAAGAGGTATATTATATATATAGTTGTATAAAAGTGTACAAAATGAAGAGGAGGAGGACGAGGAATAAGAAATGTATCAGCCTTGTATAAAATAATGTATAAGAGATGTTTATACACTATTATATGTTACTTATACATTATTATACACTATTATACAAATGAATCATATTAATGGAGCTTCACCGGTTCTTCTTCTTCTTTGGGCATCTTCTGAAATTCAACTCAAATCTACCTCAAATCTGCTCCAAATCACTTCAAATTTGAGTTTTGAACTCCCCTTGACGATCCCAATCAATTGGGCCAACACACAATCCAAACAACTAACAAAATCGAAAAATCCAATTTTGAAATTGAAGCTTCGAATGACCTTTAATGGTGACTCCAAAATAGTAATTCTCTTAAGTGGTATTTTTTCTTCTCATCTTAATAGTGATTATTAACTTTGATTATGGAAGGAGAATTGAAGAATATATATAATGGTAGAGAAACTTTGGGGTGCAAAGTCGTGAAAGAGGAAGAAGAAGAAGAACGAAGAAAAGAAAAAAATAGGTGGGCTAACTGGTGAAAAAAATTTCAGATTATATACAACCTGGGCTATATCAGGTAAGAGCTTCAAATGTGGGCCATCTTTTGATGGACTGTTGGGCCAAGTGACAAGGAGCGTAATTTTCCCTAAATTTTATATATTGACGTATAAAAATATTTATACAATCATGTTATTTACAAGGTAATTGTACCTAATTCTATTTAATATCATTGATTTGTTAACCTATAATAAATGGTAAGTAACATACTACAAGATGATGTAAGAAGTTATATTACTCTTGATCAGGGGCGGACCCACGTTGATTCAACCGGGTTCGGTTGAATCCGCTTCATAAAGAAATCGAATTATTTTTATGTGAATTTGTTTTTCTAAGAAACAAATTGTATAGATAAATAAAGTTGAACCCACTTGACATAAATGGAAGGTGTGATGGCTCATGTGGGTTCATTATGAATGAAAAGTCTTAGTTCGATTCTCTTGCATTACATTTGACTAGTGCTTTCTTCTACTTTTTCCAAAAAATGGATCACCTTTGTTGCTCCTATTGTTTCTTCCTAAACCCCACGCCCATTTTATCTATATGTACATGTACTTTTTTTCTCTTTCAAATATTCGTCAGTCTCAATTTTACACTTTTTTTATTTGAAGTGTTTCAAATATTTTGTACTAGTCTACTTACTTCTTCCTCGTTGCCGCTCCCTCACCCTTTTTTTTTAAGAAAGAATTACGGCCCTTGTAACTTGGCCTAGCAGCCCAACCGAAATGGTCCAGATTTGAAGCTCTTATCATATTTAGTCCATGTTGTACATAACTTGAAAGAAACTTTTCAGCCTTTAGCACATTATTAAAGACACACTTTTAGGGTTTTTATTATTTTCTTCTTTCTTCATTCCAGCACACCAAATTCTCTCTCACCGCCTCTCGCTTCTTTCTTTCCAACCCACATAGATCCCTCATCCTTTACTCTTTGCAGTTTGAAACCTTAATTTCCAATGTCTGGTCAAGCTCCGAGGAGAAAAGATCGGAAGCTAAATCAATCTTCAACACGATGAAGCAGAAAGCTCCAGACTTGCTTGTTCTTAAGCTTGTTGACCTTCTTGGCTCATCGCAAGTTATTGATTCCCGTGATATGTGTGTTGTCCTCCTTGAAGTTTCGAATCTGAAATTGGGTGTATCGTATCTGTGCGTTGAATTCCGAATCGTTGGCGCAAAATTGCTAACCTATAAACGAGTTGAATCATCCAATACCTTCTACTACAACTCGAGGCTTCGATAAAAATCATAACTATGTAGCAGTTTGTTTAAACACTATATAATAGTGTATAATTGTCTATATGAATATACAAACACCTCTTATACACTATTATACATGTTTATACAAGTTATACAGTATTGTATAATTGTGTATAAATGTGTATATTTGTGCATAATGTTGTATAATTATTTATTTTTTTCAGTTTATAAGGATGTATATACATTGTTAGTGTGTAAGAGGCCTCTACGGAAGTTTGACTTCCTTCTCTTCTTCTTTTTCGTATATGTGCTGTATAAAAAAGATTTGTACGCGTTGGAGGGATTCTACAATTCATTTACCAAGTTTTTATTTTTCTTTTATCCTGTTGGATTGCTTCAGCAATTGCACATAATAGTGTATGAAAACAACTGATTGTATAAAGAGGGAGCAATAACCGTAGTTGATTGTGTGAAATAAGCTGTCTTTCGGGAATTAGCCTATTATTTTTGGGCTATAGATTTGCAAAGTGGTATCTAGGCTATTATGTTGCAAGTCCGTTGTGTGAGTTGTATTTATGTGAAATTATCCCTTTTTTTAATTATTTGTTCTCATTTAGCTTTTTTCATAGTTCCAGAATTCTATACTATTAAATTATTAATTTACTTTAGTTTATAGTCTATTCTATTATTATTATTTGCAATGATTCATTTGATATAATAAATACTTGAGCGCTAGTTAATTTTTTAAAGTTAATAAATAAAGTTTAGTATTTTAGTATAGATTGAATTGAATTTTATAAGTAAAATTTCAAAAAGTTGCGAAGTTAATATATTGTCAATTTGGGAAAGCAAACAGAGTTATTGTTACTTTATTTTCTTAAGAACACGACCTTAAAATAAAATAAAGAGTAGGGGGGAAAATCCTTTGAAGTTATGAACCAAAATAAAGAGCGGAGGGCAAAACTAGTTTGTTTTCCCAATGTCGCTTCTATGATAAGATGATATCGATGACTTAGTCTCCATACAAAATTCTGAGTCCGGCACTGCTCTTGACAACCTATATAACTTAAATACTCACCATATTTGCATGGGAAAATGAGGTCTTAGTGTTCTAGCTACGTGCAGAGGCATATGCACCTTATACCATGCGATGTCACGGCCTCACGGGACACCACTTGGTTAAAATTTTTTATTAGATATTTATATGAAAAATGAAAATATTATGGATACGCATAAAAAATAATACCATTTTAAATTATGACACCGCTTATGTAAAAACATGCCTATGCCACTAGCTACGTGCGTCCATTTCAGTTTGATTCTTTCAATCAATTTCCAAATTAGTAAACAACAATATCTTGAATTTACTAGTCAAGAGCGAGTACTACGTGTTCCTTCATTGATTCCTTCCTGTGTATTGATAATAGGCTAAGTCTAGGTGATTTGGCGATTGTTTATGCTCCCGCTTGATTATGTTTCAATGTCATAATATGGTTAAATGATGAAAAATGGGCTCTAATTGTGAATTTTACACATTGCAGGATGGTGAGCCTATATGATGCCTTAAAGTTGTGATCGGAGTTGCATTGGAGCAAGAAAGACCCCTCGGAGCTGAGTGCGCGCAAAGACTAGACAAAGAATTGAAGAAAAAATGGCCTGAACTAGCGCGAGCTCTAGCGCGAGGACTAGCGCGATCGCGCTAGTCTAGAAGCGGGAGGCAGAATGTCAGGAAACTAGCGCGAACTCTAGCGCGAGCATTAGCGCGTTCGCGCTAGTCCCAGTTCCGGAAAAGATTTGTTAGGGGCAAAATTGGAAATCTGGAGGAAATTTCACTTAACCTATATAAAGCCAAGCTCGTCCAAGGATTAGATATGAAGGTTTTCATAGTTTAGTGCAAGAAACATAGAGGCAAGAGGCAAGGAGGAAAATCCAACATCAAGTTCTTCTTTTCTTCTTCTTGTTTTTACGTTTTGAATGAAATTAAATATTATTGAGATGAACACTGCTATGAGTGGCTAAGACTTATTGTTCTAGGGTCATGGGTGAAACATGATTGTTGTTGTTCAGCGTTTAATTTAACAAAGTTGGTTTGATCATATTGGATTGTTTATTTAATTTTATTCTCAATTATTTTGCTGAGTAGCTAACAGTGGAATGCTATCTACGAATCTATAGTTGAACTCGAAAGTGGGAACTTTGGATTGCATATAGAATTAAATAAAGCAAGTTCTTGAACCTGGGCATCGGGGGACGGATTCGCAATTAGGATAGACATATACCTAATTGCCTTGCTTGGTTGAAATACAGGATTTATAAATGTGTTCTTGTTGATTCTAACTCCATAGACATATAGGCGTTAGGTTAACTTGAATAGGCGAGTAAGAACTCGACAGATTCTTATGAGCAATATTAACCCTGTCAATCAACAACCCAGATAAATCAATTAGTTATTTTAAGCCAAGAACGCAACATGATTGTTAACTAGCCCGTGACCCTGGAATACTCTCCTCTACTGATTGTCATTCGAAATTGCTATTTGTTTGGTTGATTATTTTAGTTAGTTTATTACTTGATATTTTTAGGTAGTAAATTAAAGACAAATATCTTCTGTGAAAAAAATCTCTTGGATCGATAAGTTAATTGAGTTTAAATCAGTCAATAGTTAATCACAAGTTTTCTTGGGAATGATACTCTACTCACTACTTAATTACTTGACGATCACGTGCACTTGCGTGTGCGTTTGGCCGCAACAAATTTTTGGCGCCGTTGCCGGGGACTTAGAAATTAGCTACTTGAATGAGTTAAGCTTTTATTAGTTATTTGATCAAGCTTTTATTTTCAGTTTACCTTGTTTGTGTTAACACAGGCTCTTCTCTTGAATGCGGATGAGTAGAAGCGCAAACAATCTACTTCCCCTTGATCCTGAGATTGAACGAACACTTCACAGAGTGAGGAGGGAAGTAGACGCAAGAACCAGAATTGAAAGAGAGTTGGACATAGTAGTCCAACCACATCCAATAGAGATGGCAGGGAATGAGGAACGCGCGGTGATTGAAGCCGTAAGGCCCAGTCTTGCTAACATGACTCAGGCTATTGTGAAGCCTGATATCACATGGCACTTTGAACTCAAACAATACATGGTGCAGCTGATCCAGTCCACAGGGTAATATGTGGGTCTATCTCATGAAGACCCGCAAAGGCACATTCAGAATTTCTTGGAAATTACGGACACTTACAATTATCCGAATGTTTCCAAGGACTATGTCAGGCTGACATTTTTCCCCTTTTCACTGCTTGGGCACGCTAAGGAGTGGTTGCAGAAGGAGCCTGCAAACTCAATCCGCACTTGGGATGATCTAGCAAGGAAATTCTTAATCAAGTTTTCCCCACTAAGAAAACAAAGGTATTGAGGAGTCAAATTCTTGGGTTCGAACAACGCAGATGGCGAGACACTTCGTCAAGCATGGGAAAGGTACAAGAAAGATGCTCAGAGACTGTCCACATCATTGCCAAACTGACGAGGTATTGGGTCACACTTTCGTGGATGGGTTAGATGATGCCTCAAAGATGAATCTTGATTCAGCTTGTGGGGGTAGTTGCATGGCCAGACCGTACAGTGAAATCCAAATCTTGCTAAATAACTTCACTGCTAATGATCATATTGGCAAGGTGAGGGTGATTTTACGAAAGGCAATTAAGCAGAAAATCGGCTGGAGTACTTGAGCTCGACGACTTGACAGCCATGAGAAGCCGATATTGCAAAGTTGCTAATCAGATGACTAGGATGACAATGCAGCAACCACAACCAATGCAACATGTACAACAAATGGCTATTTGCTGCGAATTATGTGGTTGACAATCATATGAGCGACATGTGCCCTACGAATCCTGAATCCATATACTATGTGGGGCAGCAGAACAGAGGTCCACCGAATCAGCATGCACAATACGGGAATTCTTACAATCCAAATTGGAAGAATCATCCCAATTTCTCATGGGGTGGAAATCAGCAGAATCAGAATCATTATAGACCCCAAGGGAATTTCAATCCACCTCAGAAGCCACCAACAAATGGAAGAGAGTACAAATGATTTGCTAAAGAAAGTTGTTGCTTGACAACCCAGCAGCTCAGAACTGATTTCAAGAAATCTTGAAAGGCAGATGGGGCAGTTGGCAACGAATCAGAAACACCAGACCTGCAGGCGCTCTCCCCAGTGATACGGAAAAGAATCCTCAAGTGAATGCAGTTTACACTCAGAAACGGGAGAGAGCTAGAGGAAGTGCCAAAGAAAAGAAAAGACAAGGCACACCCGAGGGGGAGTTGATTACCTAAGGAAACTCATGAATCAAAGAATACTGATGCAATTTCCAGAGCCAGTGAGAGCTACAAGGCCACCACCACCTTTCCCCCAGAGATGCAGAAAAAGAATGATGATCGCATGTTCAGCAAATTTCTCTCCATGTTGAGCCAGGTTCAATTAAATATTCCACTTGTTGATGTACTGCGTGAAATTCCAAAAGTATGCTAAGTACATAAAGGATATAGTGGACAAGAGAAGATGACTGAATTTGAGACAGTGGCACTTACTGAGGAGTGCACCTCAAGGGTCCGAACAAGCTTCCTCAAAAGCTAAGGATCCTGGCAGTTTCACCATTCCCGTGCGCATTAGTAATATTGATGTGGGTCATGCTCTTTGCGATTTGGGGGCGAGTATAAATCTGATGCCCTTTTCTTTGTTCAAGCAATTGGGCATGGGAGCTCCAAGGCCAACTACTGTGATGTTGCAGCTGGCTGATAGATCTATAGCACACCCCGAGGGTGTGATTGAAGATGTGTTGCTGCAAATTGGAAAATTTATCTTCCCAGCTGACTTCATTATCCTGGATTATGAGGCTGACGAACTGGTCCCATCATATTGGGGAGACCTCTCTTGGCTACTGGTGATGCATTTATTAAAGTGAGAGAAGGAAAAATGATTTTGAGGGTAGAATGATGAGGAAGCAGTCTTTAATTTCAAAGCAATCCAATCCCCCCGCCACTATGAGGAGCCTCTCAATGATATCCGTTGTTGAGGTTGATGAGCAAATTCTTGACACGAGTGTATATCTAGACGACTCTCTAGAGAAAGCACTTATGTTGTTCAATAGCATGGAAACGATGAGGAGGTTGAAGGAGATGATGCCACATCCTGGATACATCTTGTGCTTACATGCAGGGATACACCCTTTTGAGCCCTTGAATAGGCCAGATGGGCCACCCCCCAAACCGTCAATTGAGGAGGCTCCCAAAATGGAGCTTAAACCATGCGCCCCCTCACCTTCAGTATGCTTATTTGGGTGACTCTAAAACCTTACCTGTTATTGTTTCTTCTGAATTGTCTAAATTGCAGGAAGAGAAGCTGTTGAGGGTGCTACGTGAGCACAAGCGAGCACTTGGTGGACCAATGTCTGACATCAAAGGCATTAGTCCAGCTTTTTTGCATGCATAAAATCCTCATGGAGGACGGACACGAGCCCAGTGTAGAGCAAACAACGCCGACTCAATCTAATCATGAAAGAAGTGGTAAGAAAAGAAGTGATTAAGTGGCTT
>NW_017674430.1:95889-97019 GCF_001879085.1 Nicotiana attenuata
TACGTGTCTAAGTGGGTGGAGGCCATTGCTCTTCCCACTAATGATGCGAAGGTAGTGGTGAGTTTTGTAAAGAAGCACATTTTCACACGCTTTGGAACTCCACGGGTGTTGATAAGTGACGGAGGATCGCACTTCTGCAACAAATTGCTGAATAATATCCTTGCAAAATATGGAGTCAAGCACAAGGTTGCCACAGCCTATCATCCCCAAACGAGTGGTCAAGTGGAAGTGTCAAACAGAGAGGTGAAGCAGATTCTGGAGAAAACAGTGAATGGGAATAGAAAGGACTGGGCTGGGAAGCTTGACGACGCATTGTGGGCATATCGAACTGCATACAAAACTCCCATAGGTGCTTCTCCGTATAAATTAGTTTATGGGAAGGCATGTCACTTGCCCGTCGAGCTTGAACACAAAGCCTATTGGGCAATTAAAAAGCTGAACATGGATATGGATTTAGCTGGAGAGAAGAGGTTGCTGCAACTCAACGAGCTTGATGAGTTCCGATTGCACGCCTATGAAAATGCCAAGTTGTATAAAGAGAAGACTAAAAGATGGCACGACAAGCACATCCAACATCGAGAGTTTAAGCCGGGGCAAGAAGTTCTTTTATTCAATTCGAGGTTGAAGCTTTTTCCTGGGAAGCTAAAGTCTCGTTGGTCAGGCCCTTTCGTTGTGGTGAGTGTGAAGCCTCATGGAGCTGTGGAGTTGCGGGATATGAGCTCAAATGGTACCTTCTTGGTAAATGGCCAGTGGATAAAACATTATTGGGGTGGTGACATTGCACGTCACAAGACCTCGATGGACCTGTCGGATGCTTGAAAATGTGTTGAGTCGTGCCGCGACGTTAAATCAGGCGCTGGATGGGAGGCAACCCATTGAATTGTTGTAACCGTCGTGCCACGACAATAACAAAGGCGCTGGTTGGGAGGCAACCCAATGATAGTTGTAGTGTTATTTGTGAGTTTTATAGCATGCTAACCAATGCAGGTGACAAAGGGGCAGGCGAAAAGACCATCGATCATGGTGAACACAGGTGAAAAAAGTGGAAAAACGTGTTGCCCAGTAGCGCGATCGTGCTACGAGTTCGCGCGTAGAGGTCGCGGCTAACTGGGCAACGATCTGCCTAAGTT
>NW_017674431.1:0-83936 GCF_001879085.1 Nicotiana attenuata
ATGGTAGCTCATCGTATGATTACTCTAGGTTACTTGGACATTGTTTTAACATCTAAAGATGAAGCATTTGACATGTTTACTTCTTTTGTTAGAAAAACTCAGAAACAACTAGGTAATCAACTTGCATCAATTAGGTCTGATCATGGAACTAAATTTGAAAATGCTAAGTTTGCTGAATTTCTGCATGCTACATCATAAATAGTTGCATGACTAGAACTCTTGTTAAGAAGATTCCCTATGAGTCACTTAAAGGGAGAAAGCTAAATATATCCCATCTTAGGGCATTTATATGCAAGTGCTTTGTGCACAATAATGGCAAAGACTCCCTAGGTAAGTATGATCCCAGAAGTGATGAGGGAGTATTCTTGGGATATTCTTCACATAGTAAAGCTTATAAGATATACAGTAAAAGAACTATGTGTGTAGAAAAAATATATATGTTATTTAAAACTAACATTCTTTCTGAGAAGCAGGAACAAGATAATGAAGAGAATAGGCTGATAAGAAATTCAAATGGTAAAACCATAGTCCAGCCTGAAGAAGCATCACAGCAAGGAACATGTGATGGAACAGGTCCTTCCACCCAGGGCAACATGACAGGGGGAACTGACTAGAGAGGAATTGATCCTGAAACTTCGAGGGAGCCTGTCCATGAACCTATTCCTTAGTAACAAAACCAGGAAGAAACATCTAAAAAAATTGACACTCCTATTGCAACATCCACGAAATTGGATATAGATGAACCTGGTTCATCTGTTGATTAGAAGTTGTATAGGGGAATGATTGGTTCTCTTTTGTATCTTACTGCTAGCAGACCTGACATTGTTTTCAGTCTAGGCCTTTGTGCTCGATTTCAGGCTAATCCAAAGAAGTCTCACTTGACTGTTGTCAAGAGAATATTGAGATACTTGAAAGGCACCACTGACCTTTGCCTTTAGTATCCAAAAGGTAGTAATTTTAACCTAGTGGGATATGTTAACGCTGATTATGCAGGTTTCCTTGTGGATAGGAAGAGCACCTCAGGTATGGCACACTTTCTTGGTTCATGTCTTGTGACATGGGCTGCCAAAAAGCAAAATTCAGTGGCCTTATCTACGGCTGAAGCGGAGTATGTTGTTGATGCTTCATGTTGTGCTCAATTGTTGTGGATCAAACAACAATTATGGAACTTTGGAATTGATGTGGTTGCATCCCTATTTTTTGTGATAACACTAGTGCTATTAGTATGAAAAGAAACCGGTTCATCATAAAAGAACTAAGCACATAGATGTTACGCACCATTTTTTTGAGGAACAACTATGAGAAAGGCTTGGCCACTATGGATTTTTGTGCTACTGACAAGCAAATTGCTGACATCTTCACAAAAGCCTTAAGTAGAGATTACTTTGAGAGGAACAGGTTGGAATTAGGGATGATTAAGATCACCTAAAAGGACTAGTTCAAGGTTAAACGAAAAAAAATAAAAAAAAATTGAAAAATAAATTTTGGTTAGAAAGTCAGTAAATTGTATAATTAGATTAAATCTTGCTCAGTCTCATACTTTCCATAGTATACTTGTGTGCCATGTGTTAAAATGACTCATTAATAACTAATGATATTTTCTCTATTTTGGCAAATTTAGACTCACACAAGAGAATTATCAGTGAAGAACCTGGTTCATCAAGATAACACGGTATGTTTTCTACACTCTACATAATTTGAAATAACTGTATTTGGATCATGAGCAGAGTCCTACCAAATACCAAACTCCTTTTGGACTTATCCATTACAAGTGAACCAGTCCCATTCAAAAGAGTCCCAACCGAATGGAAGTATCTAGATTCTAGGGATACACTCCAACGTCTCTTCAAAACTGAATTTCAGTTTAATTAAACTTCGAAGAGTCTGAAAAGCTGTAGTTACCCCATCAATTATTCCCCTGTATATTGATCAGCTTTAGCGTATTCCTTACTTCATCCCTCTCAAGTCGTCAAAAACTCTCATTCTTCTTTCATCTTCCAAACACAATCTAATTCTCTTCTCTTCCATTCCCTAGCCCAGATATGTCGAGCACCTCTGAAAATCCTTCATCACCACCACAGGAAACCACTTCCACACCTTCTACAACACCAATCTCTAAGAAAAGTAGAGTTAAGATGATGGCTCGTAAGATTTTTGCTGAAGGAGAGAAGATCAAGAAAATAAACAAGCAATTGAAAGCAGGTAGGGAAGAAGAATCCTAGAAATCTGAAGATTCATTTAAGTCTGCTACTAAGGGGGAAGAAAGTAGGTCTTCCGAAACAGAACAGGTATCTTCTGATTCTAAAGTTACTCCTGAGATAATTTCTAAAGTTGCTGTAAATTTAGAGAATGGATTTGTACTGGTAGGATCTATAGCAGGTGTTGAGACTACAGAATCTGGAGAAGTTGGTGGTAAAAATAAAAAGGAAAAGAAAAAGAGAGCAAGGGTGCTAGGAGTACTGTGGGGGGAAAGGGTACAAGAGTGGCTGATTCTTCACCCACTCCTGTTGGTATAATAAAAGAAACTGGTGCAATGATTGTTTGGGGAGAAGAATTTATTGAAATAGAAGAGAGTGTAAGCAAAATAGGGGGAAGTGGGTCTAGCGAAGCTGCTGAGGGGTTGGTTCAACTTGGGAAAAATATAGATGAACCTGTTCCATCTGAACAGGAAACCCTCTTGGACCTACTGATAGGGTTATCAATGGCACCAAAACTCATGCCATTCCCTATGGTTTCATTCTCACAACTGTGTTTGCACATTTCAAGATACAAGCAAGGATCATTTCGGGGTTAATACTCTGCTTGCTTGCGATTATGAAGTCAATGTCATTCCTAATGAACCTGGTTCATCTAAAAGGACACCTATCAATAGCAAGGTCAGAGCTCTATTACAGGAGAGTGAGGCAAAGGATGATGAGATAACAAGGCTGAAGACACGATTGGTTGAGGTATAATCTGAGAGAGATGTTCTCTGAGCTGAACTTGCAAGGGAAAAGGAGAAGAATTATGGAATTCTTCAAGACATGCTGAAACTTCTCCAAGCAAATAACCCAGTCCCTACCTCTTCCAACCTTAAATCCTAGCCTAGTGTAGATCAACCAGTGATCCAATTCGAGACTTTTTGTTTCTTTTGCTCATGTTTTTAGTATTTTTATTTCTTCTTATGCTTTGTGATAGAATCTTATCAATCATCAATGAAATTCACTGTTTTTGCTCTAACAGTTTGTTTATATTTCTTTGATGGTTTAAATTCTTAGCTTGATCTATTCATGATTGCATTTGAAGTAGCCCCAGTGGCCATGAGTAAGTTTTAAAATCTGGTTATCTCACATTTTATGCAACTTTTCGATGATGCCAAAAGGGGGAAAAAGGTTGTGCTTTACACTTTGAACAGTGATGTTTATAACCTAATGTACCTGGTCCTTGATGATAAGTGATAAAAAGGAAAAATGTTTCTAACATTGTGTTGATGTTGAGATGAGTTGAAATAGGGCCTGAGCTTATGAAAAGCACAGAGTTTGTCATCATCAAAAAGGGGGAATTTGTTGGCCCAAGTAAAGGTTAGTTTTGAAGACTGACAAAGGAACTCAGGATGAACCAGGTCCATCACTCAGGTGCACAAAAAAGGCAGATTCGAGCATGTGGGATGCACGTGAAGGAGATAAGCTTAACTTGGTTTATTTAATATCTCCTGATCGAAAAGGTTGCATAATTGATAAGGAGAAGGACTCCTTAATCAAAGAGAACACCATCCAAGATAGGGAAGGAGTTAGAAGTTGAAATCAACTAGAACTCTTCCACCAAGGAAGAGTTGCATCAGAACTCTAGTTATTTCTTCATCTACTAACTCTATAAATTGCAGGATGTTCTCACATTGAAGTGTTGCACAAAAACGCAGAAGTTAAACGTGAATTGAGAGCAAAATAGCAAAGCTTTTTGCAAGCAGTTCGTGTGTGATTCAAGTGTGCAAACCTGAAGCTACATGAACCAGATTGAAGAACCAGCACCATAAAGAGTTTTATGTATCTTTTGTTATTTATAGTTCAATTGTAGTAGGTGTTTTCATATTGTACCTTTCAGCTTTATCTAGAACCAATTGTAATAGGTATTTTGAGTATTCAAGTTATAGTTAACTTGAAGTTGTCGCAGCAGTTAGAGGCTAGTTGCTACAACAGGATTAGAGTTAATCCTTAGGTTTACAAAGAGTTTTGTAAATGCTGTTTTGGCTCAGTGATTTTAGTGGAAGTTTGGGAAAATCCTACTGAGTAGTAGGTCGTGGTTTTTTTACCTTTTGAGCCAAGTATTTTCCACGTAAAAATCTCTGTGTTCTTTATTTTATGTACTTTTAATTCCGCAAACAGTAGTAGAAAGTACACCTAGAAGAACCAGGTTCTTCTAGAGCGCAAAATTGGGTACCACACAAATCACCCCCCCTCTTGTGTGGTATTGACGTATAAAACATCAAAGGGCTACAAGGAGTCAGAAGAAGCAGAATGAGGCTGAACTTCAGAAAGTTTTAGAAGAGAGTAGGAGAAAAGCCGTTGCAAATGGGAAAGAAAAAATTGAGTGAGCCTATTGAGGCAGTTGAAATTGAGAAGATGGACCTGGTTCTTCATGATGAAGACAAGGTAGAGGAGGAAGAGGTTGTGATCTCCAAAGACAAATAAAATAAATACTTCAAAAAAGAAGTCTCCTTCAAAGATAAAGTCTGCAGAGCTTTCTACCTTGGCAAAAAGAACCAGGTCTGCCATGAAGTCTAGGAAAGTGAAAATAGTGGAGGAAGAGGAAAGTGAAGAAGAAGAGGAATCTGACGAACAATACGACAAGATGGTTAAGTTTTAGAAAAGAACCATCTTGAAGGGTAGACTTCTCAGGGACTTGGAGGAGGAAGACATAATAATGCTGCTGAAAAAACTATAACTACAAGGTTGGAAACATGGTCCTTCAGATGGATAGAAAGCTTGCCAGAACTGAGATTGTGGAGTTCATGGCAAATTGTAAGATCAAAAATGGTGAAGTCTCAATGTGGTGAAGGGGGTGACTATGAGCTTTGACGACAAGGGGTTGGGAGAAATTCTAGGAGTACCTGCTGAAGGGTACAATGATTACAAAAAGTTAAAATGTCCAAGCCTACAAAACCTTCCCCCCTCACTTACCATTACAAGGAAGTTTGCTAACAATGAGGAAGAGCTTCAGCCCAAGGTTGTTTACAAAAGTGAGATGAGGACTGCCCACAAAGTGCTGTTTGAATTTGTTAACAAGGTCGTGTTGCCTAGGTAGGAAAGAAGGCACATTGCCACCTTCATGGACCTGGTCCTTATGGAATGTCTGGACAGTGGGAGGCAAATCAATTGGTATGGGTTTATCATCCAGCTTCTTCATAGGGTTCTAACTGGCACCAAAACTCATGCCATACCCTATGGTTTCATTCTCACGGCTGTACTTGCTCACTTCACGATACCCCTCAAGAAATGGGATGTTAGCACAAGCAAAGATCATTTTGGGACAACACCTTGACTGCATGTGAATATGAAGTTCACACTGCTCCTAAAGAACCTGGTTCATCCAAGAAGGTACATGTGAACAACAAAGTGAGAGCCTTGGTGCAAGAGAGTGGGGCTAAGAATGCTGAGATTGAGAGGCCGAAGAAGAGGTTGGCTGAAGTAGAAACTGAGATTGATGCTCTTAGGGCTGAGCTTGCAAAGGAAAGGGAGAAGAATAAAGGCATTCTTCATGATATTCTAAAGCTACTTCAGGACAGAAACCAAGAACCTGGTCCTTCCCAGCCTTGAAACCTTCCTAGCCTAGTTAGATAAACTAGTGACCCGGATGAGATTTTTCTTATTCTTTTTGCTCATGATCAAGTATCTTTATTTTGCTTTATGCTTTGTGGATGACTAGTATCAATGATAATCAACTGGTTTTGCGCTCTAACTGTTTGTTGATGCTTCTTAGATAGCTAATATCATTAAATTGATAAATGATGCTTGACTCCATGATTGCATTTGAAGTAACCCAGTGGACATGAGTGATATCTATTAAAATCTGGTTATCTAACATAATTATGCAACTTTTCGATGATGCCAAAAGGGGAACAACGGGTTGTGCTTTTTTACTTTGGACTGTGATGTTTATAACCTAATGAACGTGGTCCTTGATGATTTGTGACTTTAAAACAGAAAGTGTTCTAACATTTATTGTTGTTGAGCTGAGTTGAAACAGGTCTTATGCTTATGAAAAGCACAGTGTTTGTCATCATCAAAAAGGGGAATTTGTTGGCCTAAGTAAAGTTTATTTTGATGGTTGACAAAGGAACTCAAGCATGAACCAAGTCCATACAAAGTGTACACATACACGGACAAATTCGAGCACAAGGCATGCACGTGAAGGAGATGAGATTAAGTGGTTATATCTGATATCTCCTGAACGAAAAGGTTGCATAAGTGATTAGGAGAAGGACTCCTTACTCGAAGAGAACTCTATCTTAGATAAGGGAGGAGTTAGAAGTTGAAAATAACAATAACTCTTCCACCAAGGAAGATTATAGCATTAGAACTCTAGTTATTTCCTATTCTATGAACTCTATATATTTCAGGATGTTCTCATTTTACAGAAAATGCACAAATGCTGAAGTTAAGCAAGAATTGAGAGCAAAATAGCAAGGCATTTTGCAAGCAATTTATGTGTGATTCAAGTGTGCGAACTTTAAGCTACATGAACCAGATAGAAGAACTAGTTCCAAGTGTCTGTTTTTTATTCTAGTTTCATTATAGTAGGGCTTTTGAGTTGTACCTTTCAACTTTATCTAAAGAAATTGTTCTAGGTACTTTGAAGTGAAGTATTCATGTTAGAGTTAACTTGAAGGTGTCACAACAGTTAGAGGCTGGTTGCCACAAAGGGTTAGAGGTAATCATTAGGTTTACAAAGAGTTTTGTAAATGCTGTTTGGCTCAGTGATTTAGTGAAGTGTTGGAAAAAATCCTAATGAGTAGTAGGTTGTTGCTTTTTCACCTTTTGAGCTGGGTGTTTTCCACGTAAAAATACTTGTGTTCTTTACTTTATGCTTTTATTATTCCACAATTGTAGTGTAAGGAACGCGTAAAAGGATCAGGTCCTTCTATAATCTGTGCACACGGCAAATCTGTGCACACGAAAAATCAGGTCCTCTCTTGTGTGGTATTGAAGTATAAAACATCATGCAGGAACAACAGGTATTGCTTATGCACTTGTGTCACATGTTATAGACCAGAATTGGATTGTAGATACATGTGCTTCTAATTATATGGTCCATAGTCTGGATTTGTTAGATGATTATGAAAAGTTAACTGGAAAGGAAAGGAACAAGATACACTTACCCACTGGAGAGAAAGTAACTATTACACATAAGGGGGTTGCATCATTTTTCAAGGATAATCCGGTTTAGAATATTCTTCATATTCCAAATTTCAAATATAATTTACTCTCAGTTTCAAAGATCACAAAGGAGTAACAATGTTTAGTAGCTTTCTATCTTGATTTTTGTATCTTCCAGGAACTCTCAAGTGGGAAGGTGTTGGGGATTGGTAAAGAAAAATTTGGACTCTACATTCTGAAGGCAAATGGAAAACCAGTGTCTGGACAGCAAGTGCTTCATAAGCAAATTTCTACTTCTTTTCCAACTGCAAATACCACTTCTGATGCATTCAATAAATGTGGTAGTCTAGCAACTGAACAACTTTGTTCTATTTCCTCTTTGTGGCACAGAAAATTAGGTCATGCTCCATTAAAAGTCTTGCAAAATCTAGGTGGTGTACCTAGTCAAAAACTAGAAAATCATCACTGTACTGTTTGTCCTATTGCCAAAACATCAAGGCTACCTTTCTCTCATAGTCAGACTTGTTCTAGTATTGCATTTGATATTGTACATGCTGATGTGTGGGGGCCTTATAGGGTATCAACTTACGATGGTAAAAGGTACTTCTTAACTCTAGTTGATGATCATTTTAGATACACTTGGATCTATCTTATGCACACTAAAGCTAATTCTATAGTTGTGATAAGGACTTCCTAATACTGGTTTAAACTCAATTTGGTTGTGGAGTAAAATGCCTTAGAACTTATAATGGAACAGAGTTCTTTAATGAACAAATAGCCACCTTGTTGAAGGAACACGAAATTATGCATCAAAGCTCTTGTGTCTATGCACCCCAACAGAATGGTGTTGTTGAAAGGAGGCACAGATCTATTTTAGATATGGACAGGGCTTTGAGGTTTCAGGCTTTTGTGCCCTTGAAATTCTGGGGGCCTGTGTATCCACTATTGTCTATCTCTTGAAAAGATGTCCCACTGTGGTCTTACAAGGTAAATCTCTATTCGAACATCTATTCCACACGTCACCTTCTCTACAACATCTCAAGGTCTCTGGTAGCCTGTGCTATGCAACCAATGTGAAGAAATTTGAGAAATTCAGTCCTAGATCTATACCATCAGTTCATATCGAGTATTCCTCCTCCTAGAAAGGATACATTCTTTATGATCTGCATTCTAAAGTTTTCTTTGTTAGTAGGGATGTTGTGTTCAAGGAGGAGGTATTTCCTTTCAAACACATGACTTCTGATTCCTCTATTCTATTCCCTGTGCTGGAATTTGTTGAGACTCCAACTCAACTGTCACGACCCAAAATCCACAGGTCGTGATGGCACCTAAACCATCCCGTTAGGTCAGCCAATTAAAAGTTAACACAATTCTAATAAAATCAATGTGATCAACAATTGATATATCTGGATTCCAAACAACATCCCAAGGACTGATAGTACAAGACATGAGCTACTAAGACAAGATTATTGTAAAAACGGATATGAAATAAACTCAACTTCTGTTTGAGATGTACTAAAACAGAATTGAACTCTAGAACTACCCAGGGACAAGTGGTAGCCGCATCCAGAAGGCACGACCATCTTCAGAGTCAGCTCCCGACATCACCTGCAGCTCTGCTCCAAAATCTGCACGCAAGGTGCAGAAGTGTAGTATGAGTACAACCAACCCCATGTACTTAGTAAGTATCTTGACTAACCTAGGTGAAGTACTGACGAGGCTTTTTAGTTAAAAGATACTCACTGATATAACCTGTAAAGAAGACTAGAAATAGAACAATACCAGAACATAACAAAATAGCATACAAGGAAACAATTATACGAAGCAGTAAATGATTTCTAGAAGAACCACGATTAATATTCCTCAATATCACGACCAATCCTTTCCTTAGAGTGATAACTAGCAAATCACAGTAATAAATCCATAACTTTCATAGTGTGAGAAATATACTCAAGACATCAAATCCAATGGCACGGCAACACCCTTCGTGAATTTATCTCATCCTCATCAAATATATGTGTAACAGTACCAACCAGGTGAAAGAAATACCAATAACACTAATGAAAAGGTAGGGAAACATAGGAATGATGACATCAATTAGGAACGAAAAACATAATTTCACCTAACTAGCATGGTAAAAGGCATAGATGTAGATATAACAGATAAGAGGGGAACGCATGATCTTTATAAGCTAACAAGTAGAGGCATGAATGGCTAACATGGTAGAAAGCTTATACTAAAGTGCAACAAACTAGATATGACATGATTATAGATATGACAACAGGAGGAGGCATGGTATTTGCAAGTTAAACAAGTAGAAGGCATGGGAAACACAACAACATTTGAGATAGAGAACAAAGACAGAACAACAATGACAAGTCACAAAGGAAACATATGTACGAAAATAATAGCTCAAGGTAAAGGCATGAACATATACACAAGGAAAATATACCACAACATAATGCATGTCCCTCGTCCTCGCCTGCACGGAAACACTCTTCGTGCCATGAACTCGTGATAATATAAAAGCATGATGATATAACTGAAATGGCATGGCATCACCCTTCGTGCTTTTACTCTCATCCTCACATGATAATGTAAATGAGATTAGGATCATATAAATGAAATGGCACGGCATCACCCTTCGTGCTTTTACTCTCAAATGAAGTGGCACGGCATTACCCTTCGTGCTTTTCACTTTCATTCACATGATAAAATATATGAAATGGCACGTCATCACCCTTTATGCTGTATACTCTCCCTCACATGATAATATAAAAGCAATGGCACAACATCACCCTTCGTGCTTTACACTCTTCCTCACCAAGCATATGTATATCAATGACAAGCAAGGTAGGAAGCATAAATAACATCAAGGAGAGTGGTTAAACGAATACTCCAAATGAACCCCAATCACAACTTACAAGCAAACAATAGATCAATAAACCCTCAAGACCCTTATTGTTCAAGTATTTCAACAAATCTCAAGAATGATCTACAACTCGAGTATAGAACCTAATTCTCAAGAATAACGGCCGTAACAAAGTATTAGTGATTAAGCATGATGAAGACCGAATTAGACACACCAGTGTTCTCAAAATCCCGTCAAATTTTAATCAAGTTATAATAAAATAAAACTTGGTTTCTAACATTTAATTCTGTATTCTTAGTAATCAAGAAGTCAAGTAAGACATGAAGCAAGAAGGTTACGTAAATCTACAAGGCACAATTAATCGTATAATTTACCCCGAGCATGATTAACCCCGGCACATGCATATACGCTCATCACCTCATATATGCATCACCCTCGCATGTAAAAAACAATGGCAATTATTAGGAAAAATTCCCTCAACAAAGTTAGGCAAGACACTTACCTCAAACAAGCAAAATTGATACTGAGCAAGCCAAAGGATGCTCCAAAAATGCCATCCCGCGCGTACCGACCTCCGAACGGCTCGAAACTAGCCAAAAGCAACTCGAATACATCATATAATGACCAAGGAAACAAACCCAATCGATAAAGGTCGAATCTTTAATCAAAAGCCCAAAGGCAACCAAAAAGTCAAACCCAGACCCGCACCTCAGAATCCGACGAAACCTCACAAAAGTCGATAACCCATTCTATTAGGAGTCCAACCATACTAGTTTCACTCAAATTCGACTCTGAATCGATATTCAAAACTCAAAAATTCACTTTATGAAATTTTAGACAAAACCCCCCAAAATTTCACTTTGAAATCATCAATCAAATGCCAAAAATGAAGATGGATTCATGAAATATAACCAAAATCGAGTATAGAACACTTACCCTAATCCATATGGTGAAAATCGCCTCCAAACATTTTCAAAATCCGAGCTCCCCAACTCAAAATATGACTAAATGAACAAACCTTCGATATTAAGTATTTTTGCTGTCACGGCCCAAGTTCACCCTCCGTGAGCTGTCGTGACGGCACCTAGTCTCTACGACTAGGTAAGCCTAATAATTTGCGGAAAAATGAAATAAAGATACGAAACTAACCATTTGCAGGTGATATAATAAAAGAGTTTTAAATGCCACTTGGCATATACAATAACAACACTCTCAACTGACCATAGCACTCCCAAAACCCGGAATCTCTTGAATTATAGGCTAAAGAAATACATAATGTTCTAACTCCAGAAGTCTAAGCGAAGGAAAATACAAGAAGTCTATAACTGCAGGGAGAATAAAGAGGGACTTCTAAGTCTGCGAACGCGGCAGATATACCTCGAAGTCTCTGGACCGCCTCGCCTCACGGATAGTATGGCTGAGCGGAAGAACTTGAATCTCGAACCAGCTCAAAATCAATCCGATAACACGCTCTTGCCACGAGTACCAACTCCGAGTGGCCCAAATTGATTTCCTCTTCAAAAACCTCACAAAATCGCCTTCTCCCGAGCTCAAAATCGAATTTGATGTTATGTACTTCAAACCCTCGAAATTTCATATTCCTGCCCAGCGATTACCGCATATGCGGTCACGGGGACGCACCTGCGGTCCCGGACCTGCGTAAAAAGCATCGCAAGTGCGAAAACAACTTATCCGGGCTGGGGCCGCATCTGCAGTCACTGGGCCGCATTTGCGGTCCCTGAAGCACAAGGCCAATCCCGCTTCTGTGATTATCAACCCACTTCTGTAGCGCCGCACCTGCGGTCCCACATATGCAGGTGCGGTTATAGCAGGTTCAGCAATATCAGAATATGCCTAAGTCCAAATTCCAATCCGTTAAGCATCTGAAACTCACCCGAGACCTCAACCAAACATACCAACCAATCCTAAAACATCATACGAACTTAGTTGAGCCCTCAAATCACATCAAACAATGTCAAAACCACGAATCACCCTCCAATTCAAACCTAATGAACCTGAATTTCCAAAATTCTACAATCGATGCCGAAACCAACCAAACTACATCCGATTGACCCCAAATTTTGCACACAAGTCACATTCACCACTACGGACCTATTCCAACTTTCCGAATCGGATTCCGACCCTGATATCAAATTCACTATCGGCCCGAAAACTCCAAAAATTCAACTTTCGGCATTTCAAGCCTAAATAAGCTACGGACCTCCAAAACACAATGCGGATACGCCCCTAAGCCCGAAATCACCCAACAGAGCTAACGGAATCGACAGAATTCTATTCCGGAGCCGTTTTCGCACTGCTCTGACTACGGTCCAAATTCTAAGACTTAAGCTCTCATTTAGGGACTAAGTGTCCCAAAATACTCCGAAACTCAAGATGAACCATCCCGACAATTCACAATAGTAGAAATAGATACGGGGGAAGCAGTTAATAGGGGATCGGGGCGTTAATTCTCAAAACAACCGACCGGGTCGTTACATCCTCCCCCTTTTAAAACATTCGTTCGTCCTCGAACGAGCGTAGAGACATACCTGAAGTGGTGAAAAGATGAGGGTAACGGTTGCGCATATCCTGCTCAGTCTCCCATGTTGCCTCCTCAACCGGCTGATCCCGCCACTGAGCCTTTACTGAAGCAATGCTCTTTGACCTCAGCTTTTGAACCTGCCTGAACAATATAGCCACTGGCTCCTCCACATAAGATAGATCCTTATTCAGTTGGACTGAACTGAAATCCAACACATGCGACGAATTGCCATGATACCTCCGGAGCATCGAAACATGAAATACCGGATGAACTCCTGCCAAGCTGGGAGGTAAGGTAAGCTCATAAGCAACCTCCCCAACACGTCGCAATACCTCGAAGGGGCCAATAAACCTCGGGCTCAATTTGCCCTTCTTCCCAAATCTCATAACGCCCTTCATAGGCAAAACGCGAAGCGAGACCCGCTCTTTAACCATAAATGAAACATGGCGAACCTTCCGGTCCGCATAACTCTTCTGCCTGGACTGGGCTGTGTGAAGTTTATCCTGAATCACCTTAACCTTCTCCAAAGCGTCCTGAACCAAGTTTTTGCCCAATAATCTAGCCTTGCCCGGCTCGAACCAACCCACAGGGGATCTACACCGCCTACCATACAGAGCCTCATACGGTGCCATCTGAATGCTGGACTGATAACTGTTGTTGTAGGCAAACTCCGCAAGTGGTAAGAACTGATCCCAAGAACCTCCAAACTCCATCACACACGCACAGAGCATATCCTCAAGAATCTGAATAGTACGCTCGGACTGTCCATCCGTCTGGGGTGAAATGTTGTGCTCAACTCCACCCGAGTACCCAACTCATGTTGTACGGCTCTCCAGAACCGTAATGTGAACTGAGTACCTCTATCTGAAATTATGGAAAATGGAATACCATGCAGACGAATAATATCCTGGATATAAATCTCAGCCAACCGCTCTGAAAAATAGGTAGTACACGTAGGAATGAAGTGTGCGGACTTGGTCAGCCGATCCACAATCACCCAAATGGCATCGAACTTCCTTAAAGTCTGTGGGAGTCCAACTACGAAGCCCATGGTGATTCGCTCCCACTTCCATTACGGAATCTCTATCTGCTGAAGCAAGCCACCCGGTCTCTAATGCTCATACTTCACCTGCTGACAATTGAGGCACCGAGCTACAACATTGGGTAGACATATCCGACCCTGCATCCTCAATACCCCATCATCACCAATGGTCACATCTCTGGCATCACCATGCAGAACCTTGTCCTTGAGGACAAGCAAATGAGGGTTATCATACTGACGCTCTCTGATACGATCAAACAAGGAAGACCGAGAAACCACACAAGCTAGGACCCGACTAGGCTCCGAAATATCCAATCTTACAAACTGGCTGGCAAAGGCCTGAACATCCATCGCCATAGGCCTCTCTGCTGCTGGTAGATAAGCCAAACTCCCCAAACTCTCCGCCCGGCAACTCAAAGCGTCGGCCACCACATTGGCCTTACCCGGGTGATACAAGATAGTGATATCATAGTCCTTCAGCAGCTCTAACCACCTCCTCTGACGCAAATTAAGGTCCTTCTGCTTGAACAGATGCTGCAAACTCCGGTGATCAGTATAGATCTCACAAGGAACACCGTACAAATAATGAAGCAAGACCTTCAAGGCGTGAACAATAGCAGCTAACTCGAGATCATGGACACGATAATTCTTCTCATGCACCTTCAGCTGTCTAGATGCGTAGGCAATCACCCTACCGTCCTGCATCAGTACTGCTCCAAGGCCAATCCTCGAGGCATCACAATAGACAGTATAAGACGCCAACCCTGTAGGCAATATCAATACTGGGGCTGTAGTCAAAGCTGTCTTGAGCTTCTAAGAGCTCTCCTCACACTCTTCCGTTCATCTGAACGGAGCACCCTTCTGGGTCAGCCTGGTCATAGGTGCTGTAATAGATGAAAATCCCTCAACAAATCGACGGTAATAACCCGCCAAGCCAAGAAAAGTACGGATCTCTGTAGCTGAGGATGGTCTGGGCCAACTCTGCACTGCTTCCACTTTCTTCGGATCCACCTTGATCCCTTCACTCAATACTACGTGACCCAAGAATGCCACGGAATCCAACCAGAACTCACATTTCGAGAACTTCGCATATAATTTCTTTTCTCTCAAGGTCTGAAGAACTGTCCTCAGGTGCTGCTCATGATCTTCCCGACTCCGGTAGTACACCAGAATGTCATCAATAAAGACAATGACGAACGAGTCAAGATATGGTCGGAATACACTGTGCATCAAATGCATAAATGTTGCTGGGGCATTGGTCAGCCCAAATGACATAACAAGGAACTCGTAATGACCATAACGAGTCCTGAAGGCAGTCTTCCGGATATCTGGCTCCCGAATCTTCAACTGATGATAACCTGAACGCAAGTCAATCTTAGAAAACACTCGAGCACCCTGTAACTGATCAAACAGGTCATCAATACAAGGTAAGGGATACTGGTTCTTCACTGTAACTTTGTTCAACTGGCGATAATCAATGCACATACGCATAGAACCATCATTTTTCTTCACAAACAAGACATGAGCACCCCAAGGTGACACACTGGGCCGAATAAAACCCTTATTAAGCAATTCCTGTAACTGATCCTTCAACTCCTTCAACTCAAGAGAAGCCATACAGTAAGGAGGAATAGAAATGGGCTGAGTGCCCGACAACAGATCAATGCCAAAATCAATATCTCTATCGGGCGGCATGCCCAGAAGATCAGTTGGAAACACATCAGAGAAATCCCGCACCACTGGGACTGAATCAACTGTAGGAGTATCAATACTGACATCTCTCACATAAGCTAGACACGTGTCACACCCCTTCTCAACCATTCTTTGAGCTTTAAGAAATGAAATAACTCTACTGGGAATGTGATATAAGGTACCCCTCCACTCTAATCGCGGTTACCTGGCATAGACAGCGTCACGGTCTTGGCCTGATAATCAAGAATAGCATAATGGGGCTACAACCAGTCCATGCCAAGATAACATCAAAATCTACCATGCTGAGCAATAACAAATTGGCTCTGGTCTCAAAACCACTAAGAGCAATCAAACACGACCAATAAATGTGGTCCAGAACAAGAGAATCTCCCACAAGAGTAGAAACATAAACAGAGGAACTCAAAGAATCCCGAGACATGCCCAAATGCGGGGCAAAATAAGAGGACACATAAGAATAAGTGGAGCCTGGATCGAATAGAACTGATGCATCTCTATGACAGACCAGAACAATACCTGTGATGACAGAATCGGAGGCGACAGCCTCAGTACGGGCAGGAAGGGCATAATATCTGGCCTGGCCTCCCCCTCTAGGGCGACCTCTACCTCCCCAACCTCCACCTCTAGCTGGCTGAGCAGGTGGGGTAGCAACTAGTGCTGTAATCATAGCCTAGGAACTCTGCGGAGCACGCTGTGGTTGAGAAGTCTGTGGAGGTGCACCCCTCCTATGTCTAGGGCAATCCCTCACCATATGGCGTGTGTCGCCACACTCAGTGCAAGCTCTGGGAGGACGTGGCGGGTTTGACTGGCTCAGACTAGGTCTGGTGGACTAACCACTGAAAGCACCCCGTGCAGGAGGCGCACTCGATACTGAAGGTGAATAATAAGGCTCCTGTGGTCTAGGAGGAGCTGGAATACCACTGGCTGCTGGAAGAGCTGAATGAACGGGGCGACTCATATAAACCCTACCATGACGAACTGCAGCTGGGGCACGGGCTCCAGAATAATGACCCGACTCACGAGACCTCTTGTCCTCTCTCTCCTCTCTATCCTGAGCAAGCATGCCCTCTACTCTCCTAGCAATGCTCACCACCTGCTGGTAAGAAATATCCATCTCCAACTCCCGGGCGATGCTAGACCTGATGCTGGAGATGAGCCCCTCAATAAACCGGCGAACTCTCTCACGAACTATAGAAACCAAGGCAGGTGCATGCCTAGCCAAGTCACTGAAACGGACATCATACTCCGAAACAGTCATAGTACCCTGGCGCAAATGCTCAAACTCCGCGCGCCATGCGTCCCTAAGGCTCTGAGGAACGTACTCCCTCAAAAACATATCTGAAAATTGGGTCCATGTAAGGGAAGCTGCCTCAGTCGGACTGTCCAACTCAAAAGTACGCCACCACTGATAGGCTGCTCCTCGAAGCTAGAAAGCAGTGAAAGAAACCCCACTCGACCCTGATATACCCATAGTGCGGAGGATTCGGTGGCACTCCTCTAGAAATTCCTAAGCATCCTCTGATGCTAGACCACTGAATGTAGGAGGCTGGTACTTCTTGAACCTCTCAAGCCTCCACTGCTCCTCCTCTGAAGCTACTACATTATCCTCGGGTTGAACTGGGGCTACAGACGGTACAGGTATAACCTCTGGGATCTGATCAACCTGAACCCGCTGCTCTGGGATGCGGGCGCCGGGAGTCTGTGCTCCTCCCCCGGCGTGAGATGTGGCTGCAGCAAGGGGAATCAACCCTGCCTGAGCTAAAGTGGTGTACATGCTCATGAACTGTACAAGGGTCTCCTGGAGAGCTGGAGTAGTAGTAGCAGTAGGCGTATCAGGCACTTGGGCTCCGGCTGGAGCTGCTGGTGGCTCCTCCGTAGCAGCTCGCGCGGGTGCTTTGGCTACACCATGTGCGCGTCCTTGGCCTCTACCCCGGCCCCGGCCTCTGGCGGCTCTAGCAGGGGGCACGGGTGCATAGTCATCTCCGATAGCACGTGTCCTCACCATTTGTGAGAGAATAGAAGACAGAGGTTTAGAATTTCGAAATCAATAATTCTCGCACGACAAGGAATCAAATGAAGTGGAATTTTCCTAACAGTTACATAGCCTCTCGAAGATAAGTACAGACGTCTGCGTACCGATCCGCGAGACTCTAATAAACCGGCGTGTGATTCATGACTCCTATGAACCTAGAGCTCCGATGCCAACTTGTCACGACCCAAGTTCTCCCTCCGTGAACTGTCGTGACGGCACCTAGTCTCTACGATTAGGAAAGCCTAACAATTTGCGAAAAAATGAAATAAAGATACGAAACTAACCATTTGCAGGTGATATAATAAAAGAGTTTTAAATGTCGCTCGGCATGTACAATAACAACACTCTCAACCGACCATAGCACTCCCAAAACCCGGAATCTCATGAATCACAAGCTAAAGAAATACATAATGTTCTAACTCCAGAAGTCTAAACGAAGGAAAATATAAAAAGTCTATAGCTGCAGGGAGAATAGAGAGGGACTTCTAGGTCTGTGGACGCGGCAGATATACCTCGAAGTCTCTGGATCGCCTCGCCTCACGGATAGTATGGCTGAGCGAAAGAAACTGGATCTCGAATCAGCTCAAAATCAATCCGTTAACACGCTCTTGCCAGGAGTATCCAACTCCGAGTGGCCCAAATTGATTTCCTCTTAAAAAACCTCACAAAATCGCCTTCTCCCGAGCTCAAAATCGAATTTGATGTTATGAACTTCAAACCCTCGAAATTTCATATTTCTATTATGCGATTACCTTTATATGCGGTCACGGGGACGCACCTGTGATCCCGCACCTGCGATCTGCGGTCACTGGGCTGCATTTGCGGTTCGGCATCAGCGGTTCCCCAGCTGCATCTGCGGTCCCTGAAGCACAAGGCGAATCCCGCTTCTACGATTACCAAGCCGCTTCTGCGGCACCATACCTGCGGTCCCACATACGCAGGTGCGGTTATAGCAGGTTCGGCAATATCAGAAAATGCCTAAGTCCAAATTCTGATCCGTTAAGCATCTAAAACTCACCCGAGGCCCCCGGGACCTCAACAAAACATACCAACCAATCCTAAAACATCGTACGAACTTAGTCGAGCCCTCAAATCACATCAAACAATGCTAAAACCACGAATCACCCTCCAATCCAAACCTAATGAACTTGAATTTCCAAAATTTTACAACCGATGCCGAAACCAACCAAACCACGTCCGTTTGACCCCAAATTTTGCACATAATTCAATTCACCACTACGGACCTATTCCAACTTTCAAAATCGGATTCCGACCCGGATATCAAAATTTCACTAACGGCCCGAAACTCCATAAATTTAACTTTCGGCATTTCAAGCCTAAATAAGCTACGGACCTCCAAAACACAATCTGGACATGCCTCTAAGCCCGAAATCACCCAACGGAGCTAACGGAATCGACGAAATTCTATTCCGGAGCCCTCTTCATACTGCTCCGACTACGGTCCAAATTCTAAGACTTAAGCTCTTATTTAGGGACTAAGTGTCCCAAAACACTCCGAAACTCAAGATGAACCGTCCCGGCAATTCACAATAGCAGAAATAGACACGGGGGAAGCAGTTAATAGGGGATCGGGGCGTTAATTCTCAAAACGACCGGCCGGGTCGTTACATCTGCCCAGTTGTTCTGCCTCGTTTTGTGTGCCAAATGATCCCAAAACTCACTTTTGATGCCTCCAATGGATTCCTTGTAAAATTTCAGTCAAGTTAGGCTTTTGAATTACTCCATTTGACCTAATAATGAAGGATATATGTTGGTTTCAATATTTGGAAATAGTGCGGATTTTTAAATACGAAGTCAATGGCAATTTCATAATTAATCTGAAAAATCTGGCAACCCAATTCTTTGTAAAATAACCATAAACTCTTCATACGATGTCCAAATTCGATGATTCTTTTTGCTATGGCTCCGTAATTACGATACGGATCTAATGCTTCAATAAAAATAGTAATCGGAGCTCATTTGTTTAATGTTGTACCATTTATGCTTGAAAAACGATGTCGAAACATAAGAAAAACGAATGCAACACAACCCAAACCTATCCGAAACTCACCCCATCCCCTTGGGACCTCGTATTTACATACCAACAAGTCCCATAATATAAGACGGACCTACTCGAGGCCTCAAATCACACATAACAACATTGAAACGACAAAACGCAACTCAAATCGAACTTAATGAACTTTCGAACTTTCGCCTTCTAAAAACTCGTGCCGAAACATATCAAATCAACTCGAAATAAACTCAAATTTTGCAGACAAGTCCTAATACATCATGTGGAGATACCCGTGCCCTCAAACTACCGAGCGAAGTGCAAATGCTTAGAACGACTGGTCGGATCATTACATTAACCTTTACATCAAGATACAACTCCTACTTCTGCAATGAACTCTCCTACATCAGCTCCTGTAGAAGATCATATATTCAACTCTTCTGAACATCATTCAACTGATGACTAGTCACATTCACTCGTTCCTCCATCTACTTTGCCGTCTACTTTGCTGCCTCTTGGACACTATACTCCAATAGTGAAACTCAGGAAGTCTTCAAGTACCACCAAGCCACATGTCTTGCTAAAAGACTATGTAGTTCAACCTCAGAAGGGTGCCTGTCAATATCCAATTTCCAATTATGTAGGAAAAAAATTCCTTTCCTAGCTTATCAGGCTTCTATTGATGCTTATTCTGCTATCTTGGAGCCTAGGTCTTTCTCTGAAGCCAGTAGAGATCCTAAGTGGATTGATGCAATGCAGACTAAAATTGCAGTCCTTGAGGAAAATAACACCTGGTTAGTGATAGATCTTCCTCCAGGAAAGAATCCTATACGCTGCAAGTGGGTGTTCAAAGTCAAGTACAAGTCCACGGGAGAAGTGGAGAGGTACAAAGCTAGGTTAGTTGCAAAAGGATACAGTCGGTAGGAGGGGATGGACAACACTGAAACTTTCTCACCAGTGGCCAAAATGGTCACTGTAAGGGTTGTCAAGCCAGGAGGAATGTATTAAGGTTTGCAAGTTGCACAAGTCCTTATATGGCTTGAAACAGGCACCTAGACAATGGAACCTGAAATTGACTGAAGCACTGGTAGATATGGGCTTTGTGCAAAGTCACTTTGACTACTTTTTGTTCACACAAAAGGTAGGACATGAGTTGCTGATCATATTAGTATATGTTGATGATCTATTGGTGACTGGAAGCAATTTATCCCTTATTAAGCAAGTCAGGAAAGATTTGGAAGAGAGGTTCAAGATGAAGAACCTAGGAGAGTTAAAATATTTTCTGGGCATTGAATTTTTCAGATCTCAGAAAGGCATAATCATGTGTCAGAGGAAGTATGCTCTAGAATTGGTGTCTCAATCAGGCTAAGCAGGAGGCAAGCCAGTAGCTACACCTTTAGAATTCAATCACAAGCTCACTTTTGTTGAGTTGATCAGTTGATACATGGTAAGAATGTTATTGATGATGCAGAACTTGATGACAAAGGAAAGTTTCAGAGACTAGTTGGAAGGTTGCTATACTTGACTACCACAAGGACCGATATAGCCTTTGTAGTACAAGTACTCAGTCAACGTATGCATGCACCAAAAGTATCCCATATGGAAGCTGCCTTGAGAATAATTAGAGACATCAAAACAACACTATGACTTGCTTTATTTATGCCAGCAGGAAAGTGTCAATAGTTAGTTGCCTTTTGTGACTCAGACCGGGGATCTTGTGTAGAGACTAGAAGGTCTATCAGTAGATATCTGGTGAAGTTTGGAGTAGCCTTAATTTCCTGGAAATCTAAGAAGCATGGAATAGTCTCCAGAAGTTCTGCTGAAGTAGAATTTCGAAGCATGCAGCCAATGTAGCTGGGGTTCTATGGCTGACTGAACTTTTTAAAGAGCTAGGAGTTGAAGTTTCACTGCCTACTCAATTATTTTGTGACAGTAAGGCAGCTATCCAAATTGCAGCTTATCATATCTTCCATGAAAAGACCAACCACATAAACATCGATTGCCATTTTGTGAGGTAGAAGATCTTATAAGGACTCATACAGATTCAGTACATTGGAACAACAGAGCAACTGGCAGATATTACTCACTAAAAGCTTGTGCAGACCACAACATGAATACTTGTTGAGCAAGCTAGAAATGAAAAGTATGTTTCATCCCTAAGCTTGAGGGGGAGTGTTAAGAGAAGTGGGTCCCAGCTATTTATGTAAATACAGTTAGTTAGTTGGAAGTTAGTTAGTGGTTAATTGTAGCATATATACAATAGATATGTTAGTAATTGTGTAAGAGGGACTATTATTTTTTAGTTCATTTTTCTTAATATTCAGAAATGTTGTTGCTTTCTCTCTCTCTGTTTCTCTTCTAGACTCTTCTTCAGCTATAGCTGAAGCTCCTTAATAGATACAGTGCCAGCTCAACCATAATGCAACTAAAATTGTTGCTTTAGGCCCCCAAATTTGGGGGCTCCATTTTCCAGAAATAACAGGCTTATATTTTATTTATAATATGAGTACTATTCAGAAGAAAATTAAAATTTTCATATAAAAGAAAAGCCAACATTTTATCTCCGTGAATAACTGACCGTTTGACTTAAAAATAGGGAAATACGAATAACTCTATAAATCACTTATATGCTAATGAGGAATGGATTTGATAAGGAACATTATTATTCCACTTTTACTTTTCTCTATAAATCACTTATATGCTAATGAGGAATGGATTTGATAAGGAACATTATTATTCCACTTTTACTTTTTTTTTTACTAGGAAATGTATTAAAGCTTTACACTCTATTTCTTAGTTTACGCAAGAGCCATAATCTTTTATTTTACCTTTTTCATCAATTTACATACTTTGTCTTATATTCTTTCTTACTTATCCTAAGATCAACTATACGCTTTTCAAAACTTCCGATTATTTCTATTGCTTCTATAAAAACATTGTTAACATTTACTTTCGATATAAAATATTGTGTCTCATTGCTGTTCTTTCTCACGCTTAAAGCTTGCGGGAAATATTTTAAGCAGCAATACAAAATTTGGAATTAAGTCTTCAAACTTTTTGAATCGAGTTCTTTCATTCAAACCTTCTAGTATCTTTTTATTTTATATTTTATATTTTTGTTGTTTTTACTTCATATGTATATTTTTAAAATATCTATTAGAATTTAAATCCAACTGAAAAAATATAAATCTTGTTATCCCAACAAAAAAAAGATTTAAAATTTATATAATCTCAAAAGGAGCTCTTTGATAAGTTTTTCACGAACAATAGAGAAACTAAATTAGAAAAATATAGGGGAGTATTTTTAGATGAACAAGTCACTAACCTAGTTGAGTTAGACGAAAATGAAGTCCAAGAAAAAAAAAGAAAATTATATATATATATTGAAAAAGAATTATTAGAAGAAATCGATTTTAGAAAATAATTTGCAATTTTGCATCTCAAAGAATTAAAAAATAGATTCTAAATAAAATATTTATTTATTTTTATTTAAGGGCCTTTAATTAAACTTTGACTTTAGGCCCAAGTGTTGTTGAGCCGCTGAACAGATATAAACTTATAACTTTAAAAATATAATGGGTTAAATGCTATAAAACTTAAATATTGAACTCATAAAGTTTAAATCTTATATCCGCCTCTACTAACAAGTAGATCAAGTAAACGACTCTAGCATTGGCTAAACTGTTCACCGAAAATTATAGTACAGTACTATTAGTACTATTTATATATTAACCAAACTTCATTGCTAACTTTTTTTAAATAAAAATTCATTCTATTTCTCCCCATTTGGTAGCCTATGACGAAGGGAAAGCTGCCAGACTCTAGCATCCACTGACCGTCAATTGGTTGTTGCACGGTTTATGGACTTTTCTTTTTGCACGGTTTATGGATACGTTTACCTAATATGGCTGCCCTTGCTATACTGCTGCTGACCTAGAGCACTAACTTTTCTCCTTTAGTTCAATTTATATGACATAATTTTATTGGGTAGAAAATTTTAGAAAGAAAATTGGTAGTTTATAATATGTCATGAGATTTATGTAACTATAATAATGTATTATTAAATGATAAAACAAAAAATTATTTTCAATCATAAAAAGGTTCGAACACATATTAATAACGAACTATCATTGTCTATTACTAATTGAAGACATAGTCTCTCATCAATTGATCACAGGATTAAACGATATATTCGTGGTGCATAACACGTCATGAGTATCCCGCAAGAAGTTTTGAGAAATTAGGAAACTCCCATTTCACCCATTCTTTTGTGTGTTTTATTAGTGTTATCGGGTGAATTTAATTTTTTTTTTTTTTTTTTTTGGAACTGGTAATCTATAATATGATATGAACTTCTGTGATAATAAGCAGATGTCATTAAAGTTAAAATAAGAAGTTTAACGGTCAGCTATTTCTAAATATAGAAATATGTCATTCATTTAAGAATGAACTAATAAAAATATCGTGCTACGTAAATCAGTTTAATTTTTAGATCTTAAAAAGCATTGTGTGCAATAAAAAATAGACATTTGGTCTAACTCAATCCGAAAACTTGCTTATGAGGTGAAAATTGGCTAAATCCATATAAGAAAACCAAATAATCAATCACCCGATAATAATATAAGATGGGGGCCAACATTGACTCAATCATGAATATGAATAGGCTTGACTTTGATATTTTTACGAAAAAATAAATTTTGGGTATAATTCAACTTCAAAAGTTAACCCGTGCTACAATGCTCGGGAAAAAAATTTATCCATCACATCTTTGGTAAATGCAGTTCACCCCTTAGATTTTTAAACCGTATTGTATTGTATGCAGATATTATATATTGTATGCCTACAGAGGTTGTATCCAAATGTTACAACTAGGATTAAATTGCAGAAAACTCCATAGCATGCTGTGCAAGTGATTTTAGTGGAATTACAACCTCCATGTCAGCATCAATTGTTTTATTACATTGTAGAGGTTTAATTAATATAATATCCTGATGATGTCCCACCAGTTGATTGTCCAAGATCCGAGTGCTCTTATCTTAGTACTACTAGTTTTGTAATTTTCCTGCTAATTGGCGCACGTAGGAATCCCAAGACTTTTTGCCTGGTGGTCCTCTCTAAATACCTAACTTCTTCTAGTGGTTATGAATGTGCACCTATTCAATCTAATTGCTACTCCCTCCGGTCCAAAATAAGTGATTTTTTGGATGTTTTCACACAGATTAAGAAATTCACTTTTTAGCATTAATTAGCAATAGAATTGACCATATTAACCTTTACTATCTCACATAAACACTCCTAACACATATTCCAACACTATTTACTCCAAGGACAATGTAGGAAAAAAATAATTAATTCATTCTTGAAATCTGGAAAAATCACTTATTTTGGACCACAAGAAAAAGGCCAAAAAATCACTTATTTTGGACCGGAGGGAGTAACCTTTAGTAATCAAGAAGAAATGGGAAATTCTTTCTAAAAGGGATTACAGTTTCTCATTACATATTTGAGGCTAGGCGTGTTCAAATCGAACCGGAAAATTATACCAAATCAAAAAGTCAAACTAATACGCTTAAAAAAACTCGATTAGGTTTGATTTAATTTGTTTGGTATTGAGTAAAAAGAGACCGAACCAAACCGACATATAAATGTATAATTTTTATATATACTTTTAAGACTTTATATAGAATTTTCTTTAATAAAAATGTCTAGAAATATTTGAGATTTTCTTATAAAATGAAATATTTAATATATATAACTATGAAGTGCATTCAGTTTTAGTTACTTTAATGAGTTGTATCACTTTATTATCAAGTATTATTGAAATACATCAATCATCTCTTTGTACTTCCATATTCGTATGTCAAGATTTCTTATATTTCAAATTTGAAAAGGTATTTCAATAATTTAAATTTAAATAGAACATATCATTATTTAGGTATCATATTGATTTTTATGTTTAATTATTATATTCGATTAACCTTGAAAGCGTACATCAACGAAAAATTATTGTTAGATGACTAAGAAAATAGCTATCATGTGTTACTAAAATAATTTTCCCATAAGAATATTTTATTATATCATATATTTGTCAATTTTTAATTTTTACTAAACATATATTCACTTATCAAAACTTTATTTATAATTTTAACAAAGTAAGATTGAAATAATATTCATGTAGCAGAAAACCCAAAAAATTCTAAAATCCGACAAAATCGAACCAATCTAAATCAAAATAGTTGGTTTAGTTTGGCTTTAAAAAAAACCGAATCAATCCAGTCCTTGTACTCCCCTATTTGAGACATAATAATCGAGATATTACCCCACTCAAATGGTTAATTTAGGGTCATCTGGTTATATGTTTACATATCTACAACTTCATATTGTTAGCAATTAATCATAAGTTGGTGTGTCTTTTCTCAATTGGCACATATCGCAGGACTATTTCTTATTGGCTTTAAATTAAATAATATTTCTACAATTTTTTATTTCCTAGAACCACTGTTATATTAAACATAAGGTCTTTTTTTTTTTTTTTTTTTTTGATTCTTCACTACTACTGTGGTCCTACACTCCAATATAGCCTTCCGTACTTGGATGTACGTGATTTAGTTATGAAGAACTTCATTAATACTTTGATAATTCGTCTAAATTATCATCACACAAAGGCACAAAATGTTACTTGTCTTCCTTTTCTTTCTTATAAATATTGAGTGAGTCTTTTACTTTTTGTTCTCAACTAGTAGCTAGTTGCCATCATATGTCATGAAAATACCTGCAATTTAATTTGCCATTCATAAAATAGAATATAATGAGGGCAATTCCAGTTATGCGCCATGACAAGTTGGTTACCGCGCCGCCATAGCATTCTGACAAGCCTCTAGCATCTAATTCCAAAAGAACAACCCTTTAATTTTAACTGCAGTAATTGATAAGTGCACCCCTGCATATGTCATACGTGAAATGAATTTCTTAAAATAAGTACACGATTTGAACCAAAGGTACTGAACTAGGCCAAACCCGTAATCTACACACTAGCCCCGCCTTGACGCATATCTGCAACAATGCATGCGGTACCCATCACAAGCAGCACCGACGGTGCTCGCACATGGCGAGAATTTGCACACAGTTACCTTGCAGCTGGCACTTCCCGCTACAAGATATTGGTTCTGTGTTCTTGAGGAGGTATTAAACTCACTTCAGACAAGAATAATCGATAAAGTATCACCCCCAAAGTTAATGCGCAAGGGGCTTCTCGGACACATTGGGGAGAAAAATATTTTCCTACTTAATACCAATGACCACTGAAAAGCATACCGGGCGGACTTAACTAAGCCATATATATTAGTGGTAAAAAAATCATGACTTCTTTAGTTTAGTAGCAACATGTTTGGAGGAATATTTTGGCTTGTATCCAGAAAACTAAATCAGTTTTTTGAGAACCAAACAAACCTATTTTTAGATTTTGGAAGATCTTGCCGAAAAGTTTTACAATTTCAAACAGAATAGTGAATCCAAATATTTTTGTTTAATTGATAATGTCCAATGGACCATATAACTGTCGACATTTAGTAACATGGTGTGATAATTGATAATGTCCAATGGACCATATAACTGTCGACATTTAGTAACATGATGTGATAATTGCACGTAATGGCATATATAATAATATTGAATACGGAAAACATGTCAGTCTATAAAGGTTATCTTTCCATAAGTTGCAAATAAAACAAAATATGCAAATAGCCCTTCAAGTCCATTCGTTGCCATTCCCATCTTAACACTAAACTTATCTTTGCATTATCTTATATTATGGTGCCCAAAAGAAGGTTAAATATACATATTTCCTCTTAGGATAGGAATGACAATGGGGCGGACAGGGCAGGGCAAGTCTTGACCTGCTAATATTTTGATCTGACCTGCCCTACCCTGTCCCATTTAGGATTTTTCTAGATTATATAAAGAACCAATTTGAACCAATGACAGCAAAATTGGTTGCATCGTCAATTTTATTGAAATAACTCAGCCAACTAGTTACATATTTGACAAAGAATAAATGAGGAAACACCACTAGAAAGGGGGAGGGAGGAGAGAGGGGAGAAGGGGTTGGGGTGTGGAACTAGTGAATGTATTAAGCAAGTGAAAAATGTTGTACCAGTAACGACCCAGACGATCGTTTTGAGTAGTGTAGCCCAGTTCCCCCATTTATTTGCTTATTCTATGTTCGTTTGTTATTATGTGACTTGACGGGATGGTTGATTTAGTTTTGGGGATATTTCGGAATGAATTGGGACACTTAGTCCCAAGGTTGGAAGCCTAAGTTGAAAAAGTTTACCGGATGTTGACTTATGCGTAAACAACTCCGGAATGGAGTTTTGATGATTCTAGTAGCTATGTATGGTGATTTAAGACTTAGGAGTATGTACGAATATTGATTTGGAGGTCCGTAGGTAATTTTGGCTTGAATTGGCGAAAGTTGGAAAAGTTGAAGTTTGGAGAGTTGAGAAGTTTGACCGAGAGTTGACTTTATTGATACCGGGCTCGAATTTTGGTTTCGAAAGTTAAAATAGGTCCGTTGTGTCATTTATGACTTATGTGCAAAGATTGAGGTCAACCGGCGTTGGTTTGATAGGATTCGGCATCGATTGTAGAAGTTGGACATCCATTAGTTTCATTAGGCTTGAATTGGGATGCGATTTGTGTTTTTGATGTTATATGATGTGATATGAGACCTCGTCTAAGTTCATATGATGTTTTAGGATGGGTTGGCATGTTTGGATGGGGTTCCGAAGGCTTCGGGTGTGATTCGGATCGGAATCGGATGGAATTTTGGACTTGCATAGGTGCTGGTGTCTTTAGCTCTAGTGCGTTCGCACCTGCGATGGAGTGGGGCAGATGTTGTACTGCAGATGAGGCACTTTGGTCGCAAAAGTGGACTGGAGTGAAGGCGGAGAGGCTCGAAGAAGCGGGTGAATTATCGCAAAAGCGAAAGCGCTTCTGCGATGAGGAGATCGTCGGTGCGGAATTTGGGATTTTTGCTTGGGCGCGCAGATGCAGACACGGTGCCGCAGGAGCGGTCTTGCAGGTGCGAGCTTTTGGTCGCAGATGCGGCAGGTCGGGGTCAAGTATTTTTTCCGCATATGTGGATTTTTAACCACAAAAGCGGTACCGCAGAAACGATTAAGTGGACTGTAGAAGTGAAATGCCTAGCGTATTACATAAAGACGAGAGTTAGTGTATTTTCTTCATTTTTGGACTTTGGGAGCTCGGTTTGAGGCGATTTTTGAAGGGTTTTCACTAGATTTCAAGAGGTAAGTGATTTTTGGTCACTTTTATCCATGTATTTTAAATACCATTGATTATTTTACCTATTTGTCATGAATCTAAGTTGGAAATTGGGAATTTTTGACCCATGTATTGCAGAGTAAGATTTGAGGATTTGAGTGGCAATTTGAGGTCGGAATTGTATGATTTGGGTATGGCTGGATTCGTGATTGAATGGTTGTTCAGATTTTCTGAATTTGTCAGGTTTCGAATCGTGGGCCCGGGGTTGACTGTTTCATTTTGGTTAAAGAACTTAGCTTTATCGTATGGAATCAATTTCTATAACTTGTATTGAATGTATTAAGTTGCTTCTGCCAAGATTCGAGTCGTTCAGAGGCTGATTCACAAGGAAAGGTCTTGTTGGAGTTGTGATTTGTGCAGTTTGAGGTAAGTAACACTTCTAAACTTGGTACTGAGGGTATGAATTCCTGAACTACGTGTTATGCGGTTGGTGTTGAGGTGACGAACATGTTAGGTGACGGGCGTGTGGGCATGTACCGTGGTAATTGTGACTTGATTGATTTTGTGGTACCGTGTAGTTATCAAATCTTGTTGTTATTCATGTAATTCCCATGTGTTAGAGAAATTGAGTTGTGATCCATGTTAGAAATCATGTTTAGGCTATATGCTTATACTGTTGGAAACTCCGGGGTCATTTCTGTTGTTGAGTTATTTGCCTAAATTGCAAGTATGTACTCAGTCACGTTCATCATTTGCATATCATATCTCAGTCTCTATTATTATTTATTATTATATCACATATTATTGTTTGGGTTTATTGACATGAGATTTGTAAGCCCGTGAGACTGGAGAGATTGATGACTGAATTGAGGTCGAGGGGCTGATATTGAGTGATACTTATAGATCGAGTTGCATGCCGGCGCAGGCTTTATTGATTCATTATGGGATGGGTTGCACGCTGCAGCATGCCATGTTGGCTTATATTAGCGCTTGGGTAGGATCCACCCCTCTAGAGTCTGACATACTAGTAGTGAACGTAGGTACCGTTGAGTTCTGAGTGCGAGTGCCAAGTGATTGAGAGTGCTGAGTGATTGGGAGTGCTGAGTGATTGAGCTTGCTGAGTGAGGTTGGATGCTCCGAGAGTATGAGTATATGAATTTATCACTCTGTTGCATTATTGGTGACATGCATATTTGACATGTAGGCATAGAGATGTATCATTCCTTGTGCTAGCTATACTTGGCATATTTTATCAGTATTGAGCCTAAACTATTGAACTCGAAAGCATGTCTATGTTTCCGTACTGTGTACAGACTGATTATGAGATTTTTTGGAGTTACTACTATCATTTTTCCTGTTATATATGTACTGTTATTATCTAGATTTGGACTATACCTTTCTAAGCTCTTCACTGCTTTCAGCCCAAGGTTAGTCATGTTACTTATTGAGTACATTGGGTCAGTTGTACTCATACTACACTCTGCACTTTGTGTGCAGATCCAAGTATATCTGGACCTGGTGGTTGCTAGACTTGGAGAATTATCTGCCTGGAGACTTTTAAGATAGTTGCTTTAGCGTCCGCAGATCTCAACTCCTTCCTTTCAGTTTATTTAGCACTGTTCTATCTTTCTAGACAGTTGAATTAGAAGCTTTGACTATGTTGACATTTAGTAGCTCATGCACTCGGAGACACCCGAATTTTGGAGATTTTGTATTTGAGTCGCCGTTATGCTCATCGGTTATTATGAGATTTCTTTTTCACTGATTAAAATTATTACATAATGTTTTCAGTTTAAAATGTGTAGTTAATTTGTGATGCTCGGCTTGACTAGTATTGTGATAGGCGCCATTACGACATGTTGATATTTGGATCGTGACAAGTTGGTATCAGAGGCTAGGTTACATAGGTCTTATGAATCATTATCAAGTTTAGTAGAGTCTTGCGGATCGGTGCTAAGACGTCTGTATTTATCTTCGAGAGGCTACCGAATCGTTACGAAACTTGCTTTCTTGTATTCTTATCGTGCGAGTTTGTTAATTTCGGAAACTAAAATTCTATTATTCTATTATCTCATAGTTGGTGAGGACACGTGCTATCGGATCGGGTGGACGGCCACCAGTACCACCAGCTAGGTCCTCGAGAGGTCGGGGCCACGTTAGAGGCTGAGGTGTAGCTCGTACAAGAGCTAGAGTGGCACCTGTGGAGCCACCAGTTTCTCCAGCTCAGGAGCAGATACCAGATGTGGTTGAGCCACTGGGACTAGCTGTGCCCATTGTGATTTCAGGCCTTCAGGAAGCTTTGGCCTAAATATTGACTGTATCCTTGGAGGTTTCAGTTTTGGCCGCACCAGCCACTTCTCAGGCCTGGGGAGGTGCTCAGACTCCTGTCGCCCATACTCTAGAGCAGGTGGTTCAGGGACTTTAGACACCGGGGGTACTACCAGCCCAGCCGATTGCAGTTGCTCAGGCCCAGGTGGTTCCACCTATGAGTGACGAGGAGCATAAGAGGCTAGAGCGGTTTGGGAAGCTCTAGCCTCCAACTTTCAGCGAGGCTGAGTCAGAGGATGCTTAGGATTTCTTAGATAGGGTCCAGCGGATTCTTCGCACGATGGTATTCTGAAGACTAGTGGGTTCTCATTTACTAATTTTCAGCTGTCGGGGGCAGCCTTCAGATGGTGGGAGGCCTATAAGTTGAGCAGGCCAGCCGACGTTGCACCACATACGTGGCATGAGTTCTCTATTCTCTTCTTAGAGAAGTTCGTTCCACAAACACGCAGGGAGGAGTTATGTAGGCAGTTAGAGAAGCTACGCCAAGAAGGTTTGTCAATGACCCAGTATGAGATGAGATTTTCAGAGTTGGCTCGTCACGCGATCTGGTTGGTTCCCATAGAGAGGGATAGGATTAGGAGGTTCATTGATGGCCACAACTATGGACTGGGCTTCGTCATGACTCGGGAGATTGCATCAGGTGCTAGGTTTGACGAGGTGGTTGATATTACTAGGTGGTAGAGCAGGTCCGTAGTTAGGAGCATGAAGAGAGGGAGGCTAAGAAGCCTCGTAGTTCGGGTGGTGTCAGCGGTGTGTCTTCTAGAGGTCAATCCTACCACAGTAGGGGTCATCCTTATAGGGCCGCTCAAATGGCTCGTCTAGTTCATCGTGGTGCATCAGCTATCCATGGTTTATACAGTGCTCATCCGGGTCAGTCATCTCTCAGTGCCCTCCAGCTCAGAGCTCGTCCCGTGCTCCCTCAGTTCAGGTTTCATCTGTACCAGGTTATTCTAGTAGCTATTTTGGTTCTCAGGGTTCGATTCAGTCTCCACCACCATTGGCGGATCAGAGTTGCTCTGAGTGCGGAGAGTTTGGACATGTGTGGAGGCAGTGTAACCGTCGTTTTTGAGGTCCAGTTCAGTAGTGGGGTCAGGTTATGACCTCCGCACCAATTACTTCACCAACCACTCAACCAGCTCGGGGTGGGGCTCTGGAAGCTAGAGGTCACCCTAGAAGGGCAGGCCGATCAGGTGGCGGTTAGGCTCAATGCTATGCTTTCTCTGCTAGGCCAGAGGCCATTGCTTCAGGCATAATGATCACATGCATTGTTTCCGTGTGCCACAGGGATGCTTCTATATTATTTGACCCTGGTTCCACTTATACATATGTATCATCATATTTTGCTCTTTATTTGTATATGCCCCGTGAGTCCTTAGTTTTGCCTGTTCATGTATCTACGCTGGTGGGTGATTCTATTATTATGGTGACCATTGGAGGATTGGAGACAAGAGTTGTTCTCTTATTGCTTAGTATGGTAGATTTTGACGTGATTTTGGGCATGGATTGGTTGTCTGCATGTCATGCTATTCTGGATTGTCACGCTAAGACCGTGACATTGGCGATGCCGGGGTTACCTAGGATCGGGTGGAGAAGTTCTGTGGACTATGTTCCTAGTAGGGTGATTTATATATGAAGGCCTAACGGATGGTTGGGAAGGGGTGTTTGTCATATTTGGCCTTTGTGAGGGATGTTGCTGTTGATACTCCTACCATTGATTTTGTTCCAGTAGTGTAAGACTTTTCGGATGTGCTTCCTGCAGACCTGTCGGGCATGCAACCCGACAGGGACATTTATTTTGCTATTGACTTGGTTCCCGATACTCAACCCATTTCTATTCCTACGTATCATATGACACTAGTAGAGTTGAAGGAATTGAAAGAGCAACTTCAGGAGCTTTTTAATAAGGGGTTCATTAGGCCTAGTGTGTCACCTTGGGGTGCACCGGTTCTGTTAGTGAAGAAGAGGGATGGTACTATGTGGATGTGCATTGACTATAGACGGTTGAACAAAGTTACAATTAAGAACAAGTATCCTTTGCCGCGTACTGATGACTTATTTGACCAGCTTCAGGGAGCTACGTGTTCTCTAAGATTGATTTGAGGTCTGGTTATCACCAGTTGAAGATTCGGAACTCTGATATTTTGAAGACAGCATTCAGAACCCGATATGGTCACTACGAGTTCCTTGTGATGTCTTTTGGGCTGACCAATGCCTCAGCAGCATTCATGCATCTGGTGAACAGTGTATTCCAGCCATATCTTGATTTGTTTTTCATAGTATTCATTGATGATATTCTGGTGTACCCACGTAGCCAGGAGGAGCATGCACAACACGTAAGGATTGTATTACATATATTGAGGGAGGGGAAGCTTTATGCTAAGTTTTCCAAGTGTGAGTTTTGGCTCAGTTCGGTGGAATTCTTGGGGCACGTGGTGTCCATTAAGGGGATCAAGGTGGATCTGAAGAAGATTGAGGCGGTTCATAGTTGGCTCAGAACATCTTTAACTACTGAGATTCGGAGCTTTTTTAGCTTGGCTGGATATTATCGTTGCATCTTAGAGGGTTTCTCGTCCATTGCAGTGCCTTTGAACAGGTTGACCCAAAAGGGTGCCTCATTCAGGTGGTCTGATGAGTGTGAGGAGAGCTTTCAGAAGCTCAAGATTGTCGTGACCATAGCTCCATTTCTAGTTTTGCCTTCAGTATCAGATTCTTATACAGTGCATTATGATGCTTCTCATATTGGTATTGGGTGTGTCTTGATGCAGGAGAGTAGAGTGATTTGCTTATACTTCACGCCTCTTGAAGCCTCATGAGAAGAACTACCTTGTTCACGATTTAGAGTTGGCAGCCATTGTCCATGCACCGAGGATTTGGAGGCATTATCTCTACGGTGTGTCTTGTGAAGTATTTACAGATCATCAGAGTCAACAACACTTGTTCAATCAAAAGGATCTAAATTTGAGGCAGCATAGATGGTTGGAATTGTTAAAAGACTATGATATTACCATTTTGTATCATCTCGGGAAGGCCAATGTGTAGGCCGATGCCTTGAGTAGAAAGGCGGTGAGTATGGGTAGCCTTGCATATATTCATGTTTGTGAGAGACCGCTTGCATCAGATGTTCAGTCCTTGGCCAATTAGTTCGTGAGGTTAGGTGTTTCGGAGCCTAGTCGGGTTATAGCTTGCATGGTTTCTCGGTCTTCTTTATATGATTACATAAGAGAGCGTCAGTATGACAAGCACTATTTGCTTGTCCTAAGGACACAGTTCAGCACGGTGATGCCAAGGAGGTTTCTATTGGATATGCTGGGGTGTTGCGGAAGTAGGGTCGGATCTGTGTGCCTAATATGGATGGGTTACATGAGTTGATTATTGAGGAGGCCCACAGTTCGCGGTATTCCATCTATTCGAGTGCCGCGAAGATGTATTAGGAGTTGAGGCAACACTATTGGTGAGGAGAATGAAGAAAGATATAGTGGAGTTTGTAGCTCGATGCTTGAATTTTTAGCAGGTGAAGTATGAGAATTAGAGGTCGAGCAGTTTACTTCAGAGGCTTGAGATTCCTGAGTGGAAATGGGAGCGTATCACCATGGACTTCGTATCACCATGGACTCGTAGTTGGGCTCCCACGGAATTAGGACTACCTATTCTTCGGAGCGGTTGGCTGAGATCTATATCCGCGAGATTGTTCACCTTCATGATGTGCCGGTGTCCATTATTTCAGATCGGGGCACATAGTTCACATCGTAGTTTTGAAGAACAGTGCATCGAGAGTTAGGCACGCGGGTTGAGTTGAGTAAAACATTCCACCCTTATACGTACGGATAGTCCGAGCGCACCATTCAGATATTGGAGGATATGCTGCGTGCTTGTGTCATTGATTTTGGAGGTTCTTGGGTTCAGTTTCTACCGCTTGCAGAGTTTGCCTACAGCAACAGCTACCAATCGAGTATTCAGATGGCTCCGTATGAGGCCTTGTATGGGAGGCGGTGTCGGTCTTCGGTTGGTTAGTTTGAGCCGGGTGAGGCTAGGCTACTGCGTACTGACTTGGTTCAGGTTGGAAAAAGTTAAGTTGATTCAGGATTGTCTTCGCACGACACAGTCTAGACAGAAGAGTTATGCTAATCGGAAGGTTCGTGATGTTTCCTACATGGTAGGAGAGAAGTTATTACTCAGAGATTTACCCATGAAGGGTGTTATGAGGTTTCGGAAGAAGGGCAAGTTGAGCCCTCGGTATATTAGCCCTTTTGAGGTGCTTGAGAGGATTGGAGAGGTGGCTTACAAGCTTGCATTTCCACCTAGTCTATCGAGTGTTGATCCAGTGTTTCATGTTTTTATGCTCCGAAAGTATTTCGGTGATTCGTCTCATGTTTTGGACTTCAACACGGTTCGGTTAGATGGGGATTTGACCTATGATGTGGAGCCGGTGGCCATTTTAGATCGGCAGGTTCGGAAGTTGAGATCAAAGAATATAGCTTCAGTGAAAGTGCAGTGGAGATGTCAGCCAGTCGAGAAGGCTACTTGGGAGACCGAGCGGGAGATGCGGAATAGCTATCCACACCTATTTGAGGCTCCGGGCATGATTCTAGACACGTCCGAGGACGAATGTTTGTTTAAGAGGGAGAGAATTCTTTGTTCGTTTGTTGTTATGTGACTGGCTGGGGTAGTTGGTTTAGTTCCGGGGATGTTTCTAAATGAATTGGGACACTTAGTCCCAAGGTTGGAAGCCTAAGTTGAAAAAGTTGACCGGATGTTGACTTATGTGTAAACAACTCCGGAATGGAATTTTGATGATTCTGATAGCTCGGTATGGTGATTTAAGACTTAAGAGTATGTACGAATATTGATTTCGAGGTCCGTAGGTGATTTTGGCTTGAATTGGCGAAAGTTGGAAAAGTTGAAGTTTGGAGAGTTGAAAAGTTTGACTGAGAATTGACTTTGTTGATACCAGGCTCGGATTTTAGTTCCAGAAGTTGGAATAGTTCTATTGTGTCATTTATGACTTGTGTGCAAAAATTGAGGTCAATCGGAGTTGGTTTGATAGGTTTCGGCATCGATTATAGAAGTTGAAAATTTATTAGTTTGATTTGGCTTGAATTGGGATGGGATTTGTGCTTTTGATATTAGTTGAAGCGATTTGAGGCCTCAATTAAGTTCCTATGATATTTTAGGATGGGTTGGTATGTTTGGATGGGCTCCCGGAGGCCTCGGATGTGATTCGGATTGGAATTGGATGGAATTTTGGACTTGCATAGGTGCTGGTGTGTTCAGCTCTGGTGTGTTCGCACTTGCGGTGGGAATGGCCACAGATGCGGTACCGCAAGTGTGTCACTTTGATCACAAAAGTGTACTGGAGTGAAGGCAGGGAGGCTTGCAGAAGCGGGTGAATTTCCGAAGAAGCGAAAACGCTTCTACGATGAGGAGACCACAGGTGCGGAGTTTGTGATTTTGGCCTAGGCGCGCAAATGCGGACTCGAGGCTGTAGGAGCGGTCTCGTAGGTGCGAGCTTTTGGCCACAGAAGCGGCAGGTCGGGGGTCAAGTGTTTTTCGCAGATTCGGACTTTAAACCGTAAAAGAGTTACCGCAAAAGCGGTTAAGTTGATTCCGTGGTACCGTGTAGTTATCAGATCTTGTTGTTATTCATGTAATTCCCATGTATTAGAGAAATTGAGTTGTGATCCATGTTAGAAATCATGTTTAGGCTATATGCTTGTACTGTTGGGACCCACCAAGGTCATTTCTGCTATTGAGTTATTTTCCTAAATTGCAATTATGTACTTAGTCACATTCATCATTTGCATATCGTATCTCAGTCTCTGTTATCATTTATTGTTATATCACATATAATTGTTTGGGCTGATTGGCATGAGATTTGTGAGCCCGAGAGACTGGAGAGATTGATAACTGAGTTGAGGCCAATGGCCTAATTGTGAGTGATATTTATTGGATCGGGTTGCACGCCGCAACAGGCTTTATTGATTCATTATGGGATCGGGGTTGCACGCCTCAACATGCTATGTTGGCTTATATTAGCGCTTGGGAAGGATCCATCCCTCCGGAGTCTGACATACCAGTAGTGAGAGTAGTACCGTTGAGTGCCGAGTGCGAGTGCCGAGTGATTGAGAATGCAGAGCGATTGGGAGTGCTGAGTGATTGAGCATGTTAAGTGAGGTTGAATACTCTGAGAGTATGAGTATATGAGTTTATCAATGTGTTGTATTACTGGTGACATGCATATTTGACATGTAGGCATAGAGATATATCATTCCTTGGTATATTTTATCAATATTGAACCTAAATTGTTGAACTCGAAAGTATGTTTACATTTTCATACTGTGTACAAACTGATTTTTCATACTGTGTACAAACTGATTTTTCATACTGTGTACAAACTGATTATTAGATTTTTCGGAGTTGTTAATTTCATTTTTCCTGTTACATTTGTACTGTTATTATCTGGATTTGAACTGTACCTTTCTGAGTTCGTCACTGCTTTCAGCCCAAGGTTAGTCCTATTACTTATTGAGTACATTGGGTCGGTTGTACATATTTAAAATGTGTAGTTAATTTGTGATTGTCGGCTTGCCTAATACTGTGATAGGCGGCATTACATATAATACAAGTTACCAGGATAAAAAGATCAGAATGTGTACATATCCGAAGTAAAATAAACATTATCTAATGAGCAAATTGATAAATGGGGGGTTTTGGCCATAAAGAATATCAAAACAATTCAATTTACAGAGGTAAAAGCTCATAGTAGTAAACTATTCTATCTATTTTTTTGTTAGAATTTCTTGCTAGAAACTATGTGAGAGTTAGTAAAGAAAGATTTCCTATAAGTTGTTTTATATTCCTATCCTAAATAGGGGAATTCCGTCAATAGAATCTTCCTAGTTGAACTATCATCACACTTGTATCATCAACAGAACCTCGCGAAATAGAAAGTTCAATTAGCTTTCTACATGCTAACAATAAGTGTGATGCAATCAGTGAAGATTGCAATGGAATTTGTTAATCTAGGAGCTAAGCTCGAAGAAGATGGCAGCTAGTTCAGGGTATAACCGAGAAAATTAGCTAGAAGAGAAATGAAAAGAGAATGATCTTATTTCATGAATGAATTCAATTACAATTTAGCAATGTATTTATATCACAAAATGAGCAACTATGCTACTTTCTGTCTCTCTATAGTGCCTCTTTCCCCCCCCCCCCGACTGTTTTTACTAACTTTCAACTAACTCGGAACCAACTGTAACGAACTCATCTGACAGTTGTAACTAATGCGGTGCCAACTAACACGATACCAGCTGCAATGCCTATTTCCCCAGTTGCTAACAATCTTATACTTGCATCAATACCCCTCGCTTAAAGATGATCTTTGTCCTCAAGGATGGAATGATGGAAAGCGATGATGTAATTCAGATAAATATTCCCGAGTAGCTTATGTAGCATCAATACCTGTCCATTCAACTAAGACTTGACATATAACTTTATTACCTTTCTTAACCATTCCCCTCTCTAAAATAGATTCAGGAAGAGGGCAGTGTGGACTGGAAATATGGAAAATTATAGGGTGGTTAATGATAATAAGGACCTCAATACACTTCTTAAGTTGTGAGACATGAAAGGTAGGATGAATTAGCACATCAGCAGGAAGTAACAGCCTATAGGCGACAACACCAATCCTCTCAACAATAAGATAAGGGCCAACATACTTAGCTGCCAACTTGTTGAAGGGTCGAATAGCATATTTAGACCCAATCACCCACATTAAAACACATGTCAGTCCTGTCAGTCCTATATTTACTAGCAGTGTCCTTTATCCTCTGCTGAACTCGTGTGATATGGAATTTCAGCAACTGAAGCATTGCCTCTCTAGCTTCCAAGGACCTGTCAACCATCTCAGAAGTAGCTTCAGCAGCCAGACAAGGAAGGTGAATGAGAGGTTTCTGTCCATTAAAAACCTTATAAGGAGTGCATCTGATGGTAGTATGATAAGAGGTGTTATACCACCATTCTGCTAATGATAAGTAGGAGGACCAGTCATGGGGCTTATCATAGCAGAAACACCTCAAGTAAGTCTCAAATTTTCTATTCAAAACCTTTGTCTGACTATCAACTTGAGGATGGTAAGAAGTTGATCTCTGCAATTGGACACCTTGTAGTGTGAAAAGATTTTACCAAAAGCCATTGAGGAACATATGATCTCTATCACTTGTTAATATAACATGCATTCCATGAAGTTTAAAAATATTGTCCAAGAAGCATTGAGCTACAGATTGAGCAGTATATGGATGGGACGAGTCCATGAAATGGCCATAATTACTCAATCTATCGACCACAGCCAAGATCACCTCTTTGAAATTGGACTTAGGTAGACCTTCAATAAAGTCCAAGAAAATATCAGTCCAAACTCCTTCAGGAATTGGTAGAGGCTGCAACAATCTAGGAGATGCATCAGCATCATATTTATGCCTATGACATATATCACATTTGCTGATGTACAGCCTGGTATCCTGGCTGAGACTCTTCCAAAAGAACAAGTATTGCAATCTTTTAATGGTGACATCCATACCAGAGTGACCTCCTTGACGAGTGGCATACCGTAGTTCAATGATAGTTGTTCTTAATTGCACATTATCACCAACCATAAGCCTGTCCTTCCACCTTAGTTGATTGTTACACCAAGTATAGGATTTCTAAGGCTGCTATTGTAGCTTAGTGATTACCAATAGCAATGCTGGATCAATGAACTAGGTATTCTGAATCTGAAAGAACACGGAATCATTTGGAGTTAACAAGGAAAGAGCTAACAACTCAGCATCTGGTTTCCTTGACAAGGCATCTGCAACCTTGTTTTTCCACCCCCTTTTTGTACTTAATAAAGAAATTAAAACCCCATGAGCTTTGAGATACCAGCAACCTAAAAATCAGTATGAACATGCTGATCCAAGAGATGTTTTAATGTCTTTTGATCTGACTTCACAATGAATGGCCTTCCCAATATGTAGTGAGACCATTTGGTAACAACAAAGATGAGTGCCAATAGTTCTCTATCATAGACTGACATTGCCTGGTGTTTGGGAGCTAGAGACTTATTGATGTAAGCTATAGGATGCCCTTGCTGCATTAGCACTACTCCAATACCCTCCTACTAGCATTCGTTTCCACAACAAAAGATTTAGCATAATACGGCATTGCTAAAATAGGTGCAGAAACTAGTGTGTGTTTAAAATAGTTGAAAGCTGCAGTGCATTCTTCAGTCCAAGAGAAGCCTTCCTTCTTAAGTTGATCATGCAATGGTCTGCATATAGCACCAAACCCTTTGATGAACCTCCTTGTAGTATCCAAAAGGGCCAAGAAATCCTCTCAGTTGCTTAATATTGCAAGGAATATGCCAGCTCTGTATAGCAAATATTTTCTTTGGATCAGTTGAAACCCCTTCAACACTTATAAAATGACCTAAGTACTCAACCTTAGACACACCAAATGCACACTTAGTCATCTTAGCATATAGTTGATAGTATTGCATCAGTTCAAAGACATCCTTCACATGCTCAACATGAGCAGACATGCTTCTCCTATAAATCAAAATGTCATCAAAAAATACTAAGATTGACTTCCTCAACAATGGTTTAAAAATAGAATTCATAAGGCTTTGGAATGATGAAGGAGCATTAGTCAGCCCAAAAGGCATATCTAAGAACTTATAGTGACCTTCATGAGTTTTGAAAGTTGTTTTGTGGATGTCTTTCTTTGCCATTCTCAGTTGGTGGTACCCTGCTCTAAGATCTATCTTAGAGAACACAACTGCACCTCCTAATTCATCAAGCAAATCTTCAATAATGGGTATAGAGAAGTTGTCCTTAACTGTCATGTGGTTCAACTCCCTAAGTCAATACAACAGGTGATGCATAAGGACCGGTACTATGTTGAATTACGCCTTGGTCCATCATTTCTTGAACTAACTTCTCAATGATATCCTTCTTTATTCCATGATATTTATATGGTCTTTTATTAACAGGATTTACAGACTCTATTAAAGGAATTCTACGGTCAAAAGAGCCTCTATGAGGGGGTAATGTTGTAGGCACTTCAAAAATACCCAAGTACTGCTTGATAAAAGCATACAAGGCAGGTGTAAGTGATTCTTCATGTGTCGCTTGTATGTTATGGCATTGCATCCCATCTGCATCCATGTCCACCAATGACATCATGAAGAACTAAGCCTCTAAGTCATTTAGTTTGGGAAGGGAAGTAGATTTAGTTGACTTCAATTGGTTATTAGCACCCCTCAGTACATGCTTCTTGACTTGGTGTACAAACTCAATAGTTCTGTTCCTGAAATCATACAGGATTCTTCCTAAGGTGCTGAGCCATTGCTCTCCCATACTATATCCATATTTCCTAAGGTAAAAATAAGAAGTCTGATGAGAATGTTGTTCATTGCAGTAGCCATTGTAGGTTCTTGCACACAGCAGGAGTCTGCACTTTTCTACCATTAGCTACACTGATAGATTGCTCTACTATAGAGCTAATTCGCACCCCGGTTTCTTGGCAACTTCCTGATCAATAAAGTTGTGTGTACTCCCAGTATCAATTAAAACTTGTAACAGCCTTTTCTCATGATAACCTTTCTAATTGTATGGTAACCAAACACACCAGTAAAAGCTTGCAAAAAACATAGTCATAAATTCATTCCCAAGTTCTACAACTTTCTGGATCAATACCTCCTCTTTCACTTCGATTGCTTTGGTTGTTTCTTCTTCAAACACCTCCACTATAAATAGTTGCTTCCTGGACTTTCATTTGTGGCCCATCTCAAATTTTTATCACAAAAGAAGCACAGACCCTTAGCCCCCTTTTCATCCATTTCAGCAGCAGTCAGCCTCCGTCCCAATCTATTTGGTTTGTTTGAGTTGATATCAGTATTTCTTTGGTGAGTTTGGTGCAAAGGTTTTCTGATTGTTGTGTGATCTGTAGGCGATTGGAGTGGGTAAAATAGGATAGGAGTTAGAGGGAAAGGATCTAGAAATAGGTTTCAATCGCCAGGTTTTGGCTTGGGAACAAAAACTTTCTCTTGTAATATGGCAATCGTATATGCTTGCATTAAAGTTCTTAATGCTTGGATTTTGACAGCATTATTCAGCTCTGGTTTAATACCCCCTAAGAAATAACTAATAGCATTCTCAGTTGTCAGATTAACAGTAGTTAATAATCTATCAAGCTCTCCTTGATATTCCTTAACCCCAGCAGTTTGGCTTAAATTCTTCAAAGCCTCCATAGGATCTTCAAAATTATCCCCAAATCTTTTATTCAAACCTAATACATACTCAGTCCATGGTAAATCTAGGGTAGAAGTTCTAGATTTCACATAATATCTATGCCAAGCAATGACATCACCATCCTTGTGAATAGATGCTAATTTCACCTTTTGTTCAAATAGAACCTCATCTATAGAAAAGTATTCACCAACCTTATACAGGCATGTACACAAATCTACACCAGAGAATCGAGGGATATCTAGTTTTGAGAATCGAGTAAAGATGTTACCATTTCTTTGATGAGCAAAACCACTGTGTGATTCTTTGTTGCTGGCCTCCATTGGTTCCTCTCTGTTAATCGAATACTCGGCTACAATTTGTTCCTTCCTCTTTAAGTGATGATTCTAATGGATTCCTTAAGGCCTAGCAATTCCTTATTAACTTGTGAATACCTCTCACTCATGCTTACCATGCCATCCATCACCTTCTGCAACTGTTCTTGAATCTGAGACAGATTGTCTTCCATTTCGTCGATTGGTTTGTTTTGATTTTTGCTTCGATTCATGCTGATTATTTCGAGAATCAACAGCTCTGATACCAATTGATGCAATCACTGAAGATCACAATGGAATTTGTTAATCTAGGAGCTAAGCTCGAAGAAGATAGCAGCTAGTTCAGGGTATAACTGAGAAAATTAGCTAGAAGAGGAATGAGAGGAGAAGAGAAAAAAATGATCTTATTTAATGAATAGATTCAATTACAATGTAGCAATGTATTTATATTACAATCTAATGAGCAACTATGCTAATTTCAACCTCTCTACACTGCCTCTTTCCCCCCTAACTTTTCTAACTAACTTTCAACTAACTTGGGACCAACTGTAACTAACTCATCTGATAGCTGTAACTAACCCGATGCCAACTAACATGGTACCCGCCCCATCTAAATCTTTCCCTGCCCTGCCTTGCCATGCCCCATTTAGTGTTTGCCCTACCCCGCCCCGCCTTGCCCTGCCCCAATTGCCATCCCTACTTAGGATTACTATCCAGTAATTTTCACATAACACTTCCATCCATATTGAGGAAAGAAAACATGGGATATTTATGCACCAAATTTGCAAATTCTCCTTTATGCTTAGGCAAAGGGATGATTGAGACTACTTCATTAACCCAAGCGAAAAACAAATAATTGAAGTACTTCTTTCTAGAAGTGAAATACATTATCTTTAGCTTAATAAGTCCTTGTTTCCTTTCATTTAATGAGGGTTTGAATACGAATCTTTTCGGTTCTAGTCCATTAAGTGTACTTATTTTTCCCTCTTTGCAACCATTTATTTTCTCTTAAAAGAAAATCATTTAGATTTCGTACAAGATATTCAAATCGTTAAGACGTTCACTTAAAGATTCCTAAGAATATGACTTTTTGCCACTGTTCTATTTATAAAACCTATACACCACCACCACCGTCAATCTCTAATATAAAACAAACACTGCCAATCACCTCCATTTCCACCACCAACCTCGCAGAATGACCATTGACAACCACCATCATTGCCGGCCATCACCACCAACCTGCACATTTACCACAAGACACTACTAGAAAACTGTCAAAAACCGTCCAGAGCATACCGAACGAAATTGGTCGAAAAAAATACCGATTGAAATCGGTCGGAAACAAAGTAAATTGGTCGAAAAATTCAAATAAAATTGTAAATAAAAATACCGACCGCAATCGGTCGAAAAACGTGGTCCCACAAAAAAGAAAGTTTTCTTTATCAGGCACAATTGAAATTTACGACCGACTGTGGTTGGAAAATGGTTAATCTTTGACCAAAGCCTGGCCAGACTTGCATACTATCTACAAAAGAAATCATTAATTAAAAAAAATTATAGAACACCGACTGATGTCGGTCAGAAATTCTAGTTTATTTTTTCCTGCCCTGTGTTAATTTTCTTTAATAATAAAAAATTATTTTTAATATAATTATACCAATACCGAACGATGTCGGTCGGAAATTCTAATTTATTTTTTCCCGCCATGTGTCAATTGTTTTTTTTTATAATAAAAAATTATTTTAATATAATTATAAAAATACCTACCGATTGGTCAAAATGATCAAACACTTATAGATTATTGTTACTTACAATCTATATATATATATATAACATCCTAAAATGTATATATATTTATATACATATGCACACACAAATACATATACACACACACACACACACAGATATATATATATATATATATCCAACTGTGTGATTTGACCGAGTATATGTTGTTGTTGCTATAATTTAAGTTTTAATATAGCGCTACATCTTATAGCACTATACATTGTGTTTTTAAATAAGTTATCAACCGAAATCGGTCGGTATTAGTGGTCAAAATGGTGAACGCTTACAGATTATTGTTTCTTACAATCTTCCACATGTATATAACATCCTAAATTATATATATATATATATATATATATATATATATATATATATATACACACACACACACACACACACACATAGGATAGAGTGTCCATATAAAACTAATTTAATAAAATACACACACACACATTTTAATAAACTAATTTTAATTTAATTTAAAATTAAAATACCGACTGATTTCGGTCGGAAATGTGTGGTCAAACGGTCAAACACTAACTTAAATTTTCCGACTGCTAGACTTTCAAGAATATTGCAGGAGACCTGAATTACATTTGCAGTCTGCGAACAATGATAAGGTGTTTAAGCCCAAGGCCAGCTACACATTCACTTTGGAACAAAGGCAACATACTTGTGAATGGGTTACAAACCTAAAGATGTCTGAGGGCTATGCTTCGAACCTGGGAAAACGTGTTGATATGGTTGAAGGAAAGCTGACTCATATGAAAAGTCATGACTTTCATATCTTCATGGAAACTTTAATCCCTATTGCATTTTGTGGTTTGCCTGAAAATATCTGAAAACCTATCACAGAGATAAGTTTGTTCTTTAAATACTTATGTTCTACTAGATTAAGGGAAGAAAACATATTTCAAATGAATCAAAATATTCCTCTAATCAGTAATAAGCTGGAAAGGATTTTTTCATGTGGTTTCTTTGATGTGAGGGAACACCTTCCAATTCACCTTGTACACGAGCGCGACTTGGAGGGTCGATTCAATGCAGGTGGATGTATCCATTCGAGAGGTATTGATCAAACATTGATTCCTTCTTGTAATTTCCTTTAACATTATCGTCTAATATTACAATGTGCATGACTATCGGCAAGCGTAAACGATTTGTTAAATAGGGGAATAGGATTGAAGGATCCATATGCAAAGCCTATTTTGCAAAGGAAACTAGCCATTTTTGTTCTTACTACTTCGACAATCATGTGACATGTTCTAGAAATAGGCCCAAATGGCACAATATTGTGATTGAGAATGATCGATTATATCCACCAATGTCCATATTCAATCAATCAGGCTGAGGTTCTAAAGATCGGTAAAAAAAGGGACCTAAGTAGTATGGAGTACAAATCAGCTTCAAATCATGTGTTGCTAAATTGTCCGGAAGTTCAACCCTTTCTTAAGTAAGTGTTGACATAAGATTAATTTACATGGACTACTATTTAATTCGGTTGATGAAACTAACAAAATTTTTAATGTGTCGCTCAGTGACTTCGTGAGTCAATTTGGCCATGATGTTGTATATTCTACATTTGAAGCATGGTTTAAAGAATGTGTAAGTACATCTTACATACTTTCTCACATGTGAATATACATACTTGGTCATTTGTGAATATACTTGATCACTTGTGATTTATTTAACACTACATATAGGTCAATAATCCAAACAACGGTGTTAATAAATTTTTGAAAGATATATCTTGGGGACCTGCACCTACGGTTACAACTACGTCTAAGTATTTTGTGAATGGTTACAAATTTCACACCGATGAATGCTCCAAGTATTAAAAAAAAGCAATAACAGTGGGGTGTGTGCCAAAGATGGTGAAGGCAACTAGGATGGGGAATATGATTATTATGGTGTGATCAAAGAGATTCTAGAATTATCATATTCAGGTTGGCCAAATAAGAAGATCATACTTTTGCAATGCAAGTGGTTTGACCCACCACCTAGAAGAGGTACAAATATACACTCGCAGTACAACATAATTGAGGTTAATAAAAAGAGGGAGTATGATCGCTATGATACTTTTATAATTGCAGAAAAAGTTAGGCAAGTGTATTATGCTCCATATCCATTGCAGAGGAGTAAGGCTGATAGGTTGGTTGTAATCAAAACTAAGCATGTTGGTATGGTGAAAGTTGAGAATGAGTTGGATGTTGCTTACCAAAATGATACCTTAAGTGTTAACCAAACTGTAGATGATCAGTTAGAAAATGACTTAGAACATTGAGCGGTTCCAAACCTGTACTACAATAAAGTAGCAAGGATGGTCGATGCAGTTTTACCCAACAAATATCGGGATCGAATCCACAGGGAGTTAATTAGTTGTGAGTTAGGGTTATATCCGAGTAGAGATGCGGGTTTTTCTCTTAATGGAACTTCCACAAATGGTTGGTTGTTTTCTACTTCTACTTCTATTCTGTGGCATGCAGTATTTGAAACTAAGTACAATGTTTTTGTTGGATGTTTTCAAAGATTTAAAGTGAATAGGGTAGTGACTTCTGCTTAGGTGGATATTTAACGGGTAGCAAGAATCTAGGGCAATCATGTGATCAATTTGGGTCGTGATATAGCTATCACACTTAGGTACTCTATACCTCTCGGTAGTTTGAGTGATTTTGCCCAATTTGGCTTTCTCAAGTCCAAATGGGTATTCATGCAATTCAAGTGAATTTAGCTCAAGTCGGTTATTACTATCTCTAGGTTTAACCCTTTAATTGAGGCTATCAATTTCTTGAGTTTACCCCAATTCCTTGTTAGCCTAGTTTTCCTAGACTTAGTCCCTCTTTCTCAAGTAGAGATTAAGTCATAAAGGCATAAATCAGTGTTTGCAACCACTAATTCAATCGTTCTAGCATGAACTAGGCTAAAAATCACTAACCCATACACATTCAAGCCCTAAAATTCGAGACCCATCAAATACCCACACTAGGGTTGGGTCACAACCCTAGCTATGGGTTTAGCTACTCATGAAATTAGCAGAAATCAAAGATAAAGAGAAGCTAAAATCCATAATGCTATATTGAAAGATGAAAATGTAAAGTTATAAGGCAAATTTTGTACAAAATTGCCCAAAATGGTAATACTAGCCGTCTCACGTACTCAACAAAACATAACATAACCTAAAAGGTGAAAAAGATCTATTTACACTAGGCTGAAATTCCCGGACAAAAATGCCCCTGCGGAGGTTTCGCGGCTGCGTAATTCTGACCGCGGCAACACTCTTGCTTTCGCGGCCGCGTAATATTGAGCGCGGTTCGCGTTTCTTTGCATCTGAGACTGGGCTAGAGCTTGTTTTGCAGAGCGCATAATTTTCACCGCGGTCGCGTAACTTTGATGCGGTCCATGCTTAACATTTCTCCGTTTTTTGTGAGCTCTCTGAACTTTAGCAAACACGGTCAGCAAAATATCAATCGCGGCCGCGGTGGAATTTTCGCGGCCGCCAATTTCTAGCTCGGTCCGCGCCCATATCTGTGCCCAAAAACCACCTCTCTGATTCTCCCTTTCGCGGTCCGCGAATTCATGACCGCGTCTGCGGTGACACTTTCGCGGCCGCACTTTTCTGTCGCGGTCCGCGTTCTACAGTCTTGGCCCAATCTTTGTCTTTATTCATGTTTTGACTCCTTTATGAGTAGATCACGGCCAATTGGCTCATTATGAACAATCCCTGCAAGCAAGCATATTATGTTAGTTTTTGGGAATACCTTTACGCATTTCAAGCAAACGCAAGTAAAAAGAGAGTAAATAATGGTTGAAATCCCCACTTATCAACTCCCCAAAACTTAAGCGTTTGCTTGTCCTCAAGTAAATAAGGTAATTCCCACCCCAACTTCAACAAAACAGAAGGATATTTCAGCTGCCCTAATGTGAATCAAACATGCATCAATTGGGACTAACAATTACCCTTAACACAAATGAATTATCAACAACACACAACCTTTTGAGTACCATAGTTCTAGTGCAATACAAGAGCATCAAGAGTTGACTTAACTTACCAAGGAAGCTCGCTCTAGTATGTAGGTCATTGTGGAACCCAAACTCTTCCTCCTCTACTCTCCATAAGCAAATCTCACTTTAGATTGTAGCACTCAAAACAAGGATTGTGGAAAAGTACGCTCATCTCTCTCAAGGGAAGGTCATAAGTCCGGCTCTAAGTACCATAAGCTTGCCCCTTATGTAAATCACCACTACTTTAATCTTGCTCAACTCGAAATCATATAGGGCTTTTGCGTTGGAATGTAATGAAGGCTTTTGGTTCAAGGTAGGACTTATTGGCATATGATGGTTTCACCTTTCCTCAAACACTCCATTTTCTCATTTCGGCTCACACTTTCTTGACTCTTTGAGTCATTTTCTTCTTCTTTAGGGGAACTAAAGAGACACACTGTCACTCTTTCTTGCTCATGACGATTATTTTTCTCCTTTACTAATCTTTCCATGCCTTTCATCATTGCTTTCTTTGAATCCCTTCACTTTTTCCATCTTATTCACTTTCTTTTTTGACATACTTCTTTTTGGCTTTTCTTTCTTTTCTTTTCCTTTTCTTTTCTTCATTTTGCACATTTTATCACTTTCACATTCCTCGTCTCTCCCCCCAAACTTATGCTTTTGCCAATTGTGAATGCTAAGGAAAGATCTGGTGCCAAGAGAGGGTCATTATAGAACGGATAAAGGCTTGTATCATGGTTATTGAAAGAAAAAGAGCTTCGGCTCAACGGGGTTGACTAGGATATCATATTTGGTAGGCTATGGATGCTTTCAAGATTCAAATTGGATCAAGGAGAGCCTATAATTATTTCTCAAGTCGAGCTACAGTTAGGATTTCACCTAGACAAATATTCAGGGCAAGTTATAGACTTATTGGCACGGGACTTGGACTTGCAATTCAATACCTCACCCCACAAGCTATTGGACTGTTAAAGAGGATAGAGTCGAGGGCCCACAACAACCCTAGCTAAGATTGAGCATTACAAATGGCTCCAAGAAGCCACTTGATGATTGTTTAGTCAACACAAGAGTCTAAAGGTCACAACTAGAACTATTCTTTGCAAAGCAACTTGTTTCCAACCATAAGGTCAAAGGTAAATGTGCTAGGCGCAAGTGAAGCTTTCCTGAGACACTTTTATTCATTACTACTATTTACACAAAAGCATAAAGAAAACGGACTCAATCCCGTAAGAAGGTTGTCGCGCCATCTATCATCGGGAAGAGCCACCCGGTTCACACAACATCCACCTTTGGAAAGAACCGTGGCATTAAGAAAACCAAAGGCTTATTGTTCACATAAAATGTAAAAAAGAAGTTAACAACCTAATCATGTAACTACTAAAGGAAATAAGAAGCTATGAAGTAAATTACGTAAATCAACTGAATATACAAAATGGAAATAAAGCGAATATTTACATAAATAAAAATGAATATATACATCAAATGGTAAAAATATATATATACCAAATGTGAAAGTTACGAATATATACAGACCAAAAGTAAAATAAAGAGAAGTAAAGATAAAGAAAAATGGTGTCATAGTTATTACATACCAAAGTCATCCAAATATCATTAAATCAAAATAGAACACCCCCCCCCCCCCCAATAAAAGATAGCATTGTCCTCAATGCTAATAGCAAAATAAGATCAGGGGAAGGGTTAGAGAGTAAAGAAAACTCCCTATATGGTCTGCATCGGGTCCGGTACATGAGTGGGGACCTCGGACTACATAGGATCAGAGGCTCCCTCCGGGTCCTCTAACTGAATCTCCAAATCTGGCTGGGGGACCATAGGGTTGCGGAGCATCTGGATCAACTCCGCAGCACTATGTGTAGCTATAGGTGGCTCCTCAGACTGGCCAACTACTGCTGCCTGCCGATCTGCTGCTGGGACTTGCTCCTCCATGAGCAAATCCAATGGAATATCACCAGCAGATGTGAACCTCTCGACATCCTTCCTAAGCTGCTCCACTGATTCCTTTGAAGCCCGAGTCTTCTTCATCTTCTTGACCTGCTTGCCCAGGTCCTTTATAGCCCTTCCATGAATATCCAAAGTATCCATGATCTTCTACTGGTTGTCTAGGAGCTTCTTCTGGTTATCCAGATGCTCCTTCAATGATTCCTCTACTGATGAAGGCACCTGGGGCTGTACCGGGGCTGACTGTGCTTCCACTGCGCTGGATAAGACAGACAGCTTTGATGTAGCTGCCTGCATCCAGTTGTTGATGCTGGACAAAGTTTGAGAAACCCACAGTTCACTCTGAGGGTATGTGGAAGAAGATGGCACGGACATTGGCATTGTGATGGATGGCCCGGATGAAGGAGGAGGTATGGCAGAAGAACCCCTGCTGTGGAAGGCTCTAACCCGGCGGCTACTACCCTTAGCTCTTCACACTGGCCAGTGGAGATAGCTGTTTTACCCTTTGCTTTAGGGTTGTCCGGTCCTTTTGTGCTATACCAGGAGAAGGGCTTCTTCGGTTTTGTCTTAGTGTCATAAATCTTCTTTTCAACTCCTTGGTCCTAGAAGTACATGGTGAGGGAGTTGGGATAGGGATAAGACCTTTCATCCTTTCCGACTGACTTCGTGATGTGATAGTACATGAGGTTCCCCATATTGATAGGAAACCCTGCCATGATGGAGGCAATCAAGATACACCGGTTGAGGGGGAGGATGTTGTCATATTGACATGGATCTAACCGGCTGCATACAAATGTGGACCACCCCTTGGCTTCAAAGCTGAGGGTGTTCCTGGATATTGGTACTCCAGCTGTGATCCATGTCGGTGTCGTCCCTGGAGCTAATATTTCCGCCAACCATGGACGGGCTGCTTCATCAAGTGCCAGCTTCTCCAAGTATTGCACTTCTTCCACGTCCTCAAAACCAGCATACTCATTCAAAGTGTGTCCATCAAACCGGATGTTCAAGTTCCGGACCTTTGTCACTGTGGTGCCCTTTTTGATGTGGGCAATGTTGGCATAGAATTCTTTGACAATGTATTCATTGGCATCCGGAACCTTGTTGGTAAACCATTTCCACCGTACTCTCTCATCGAACTGCCTTTTTACATTTGGATTTTGGGGAAGGAGGTCTCTTTCTATGAATTGCCTCTCAAGGGTGAGTGACCTTTGGGGCCATCATTCTCGGAACTTGTAGTAGGCTAACTCACTCACAAATCTGGTAGCCCACACCTTGGCTTTTTTGGATCTGGCCAACCCCCCAATATGGGTGTCACCCCCTCTCCCGTCATCCGGGACCTCATCATCATCATCCACTGAAATAGGTACAACTGGTGCAGCCGAAGTTGTAGCAGGTGAGGAGGATGGTGCCAAAGCCTCACTACCTTCCTCTGAGCCATCAGACGACTCAGAAGATGAGGTAGGTTCATCTCTTAACTGGTATTTCCTGGGAACTGTGTGGGGATGTGAGTTGGAACAGAGTCTCCTTCCGAAACTTCCCGGGAAGAGACATATACACTAGTATCTGAGTGTTCTGCTGCTCTATCTGCAGCTTTGATGGCAGCTCTTAGCTTCCTGGTTGATTTTTGGACTGCTAAGGGTATCTTGGTCTTTCCTCTACCCCTGCCTTGGGAGGGTTCTGCCCTCCCTTTAGATGCGTCGCCTCTACTACGGATCGGACCATTATCTGCAGCAAACAAGCAAAGAGGAATAGTCAGAACAAAGCTTCATGCATGTTAAAATAGTGCAGTTGAAATGTAGAAACTGCTTCTCAGAACCAGGCACCACGGACCGCAAAAAAGTGAACGCGATCGCGAAGTGCCCACCGCGGACCATGAAAACGTAACCACGGCCGCGAAGAGGTTAGGATCAGAATACTAACTCTCTGAACTTTGATCACCGCGGACCGCGAAAAAGAAGATGCAGTCGCGAATGATCAACCGCGGACCGCAAAAAAGTGGACCGCAGACCACGAAATTCAAACAGCATCGGCACTGACGAACATTTGTAACCTAACCTAGGGTTTTCACTAAGTGCAAAAATTTGTGAGCTAGCTTTAGTAGAAGTAGGGGCGGGAGATTCAATTAGTCGAAATCTTGAAGGTGAAATTTAACCTTACCTCAGAGGTAGATTAATAGCTTTGCCTGCAATTACAAGCATAATTAATAACCCTATCCCCCATTAGGCATGTAGAAACTACCCACATGAATTTAGGCATCAATTTGAGATTATGGCAAGTATTCAAACCCTAACTAAAAAGAAAAAATTAAAACTAAGAGAAAAAAGAGAAAAATATAAAAACAATGCAATGATTTGAGCATACCAGTTGAGAAATTAAGAGGAAATTGGACTCTTAGTGAAATGAGATTTAGATCCAAACCGATGAAGGTGAACAATGCTATATTCGGTGGGAGTTTAGGGTGCAAAAAGTGTAAAAGGTCTTGGAACCCCCTATTTATACTTAGCAGATGTGGACCCAAACTTACCTGAACGCGGCCGCAAAATTCTACTGCGGTCCGTGTTCTTTTACCTGATGAAGGACAGTCTCAAGCAACTGACCGCGGTCCGCGAAATTATGAACACGGTCGTGGAATTCACTGCGGACCGCCAACTATGAACGCGCACGCGAACTCAACTTCAGAGAGCTGGTATTTTGAGCTCTTCAAGTATGCGTCCACGAACAAAAAGTGCCCCCGTGTACTGCTAACGCGGATCGCGAGATTTTGGGCGCGGTCCGCGAAATTCCCCATACTTAGGCAAATTTTTTCCAGCCAAAGTTCTGCACTGCACAAACAATTCCTACACAAACTTGACAACCAGTTAGTCCAAAATAAAGCCTAAACTCAGAAGAAAATCAAAAAGAAAGGAAAGCACATGGGTTGCCTCCCAAGAAGCGTCTGATTTAATGTTGCGGCACGACGCATGTTACCATCATTCACTTGAAATGGATCAATGCCACCACGTGGCTATCATCAAACTGCCAAGATAGTGATTCACTCGGTGCCATTAACTCGGAATATTTCACCATTTTTGTTTTTCAGATCAAGAGCACCAAACGGAGACATGCACCACTTCAAAAGGGCCACTCCATTTTGACTTGAGATTTATCCGAAATAGTCATAAACGAGAGTTGAATAGAAGAACCAAGTCACCCTCCTTGAATTCCTTGTTCTGGGCATATTTTTCATGTAAGTACTTCATCTTGTCCTTATACAAGGACGAGCTGGAATAAGCATGAAACCGGAACTCATTAAGTTCATTTAGTTGCTCTACCCGGATATTTGCAGCTACATCCCATTCAAGGTTTAACTTCTTCAGCGCCCGCATGGCCTTATGCTCTAATTCAATCGTAAGATGGCATGCTTTCCCAAATACCCACCGGTACGAAGACATACCAATTGGAGTCCTGTACGTAGTTCTGTAAGCCGACAAAGCATCATCAAGTTTCCTTGACTAGTCAGTCTAGTTTGCATTGACAATTTTTGATAATATGCTCTTTATCTCCCTTTGAAAACCTCAACTTGTCCACTAGCCTGCGGATGATAAGGGGTTGACACCTTATGATTGACACCATACTTGGAAAGTAAAGTATCGAAGGCCTTGTTGCAAAAATGAGAAACCCCATCACTAATGATCGCCCTTAGAGTGCCAAACCTTGTGAAGATATTGTTTTTAAGAAAGCCACCACACTCCGTGCCTCATTGTTGGGCAAAGCTACAGCTTCAACCCACTTGGAAACATAATCAATAGCAACTAGAATGTAAGTATTACTACATGAACTCACCCCAAACATCAAAAATATCAATCTCAAGAATAGTGGTGAGAGGCATTTCATCCTTCTTGGAAATTCCACCAGCTCTCTAACACTCATCACATCTCTTAACAAGTTCACTAGCATCTTAATACAGGGTAGGCCAATAAAATCCATAGATGAGAACCTTTGAAGCAGTTCTCGCCCCAGCATGATGACCACCGTAGGGCGAGGAATGGCAAGCATCAAGAATACTCAATTGCTTCTCTTCCGGAATACATCTCTGGATAATACCATCATTACAAATCTTGAAAAGATATGGCTCGTCCCAGTAATAATCCAAACTGTCCCGTTTAAGCTTCTTCCTTTGGTTAGAAGAGAGCTCACTTGGGACGATGCCGATCACAAGGAAGTTAGCCACATCGGCGAACCAAGGCATACTATTCAAAGACACGGAGAGGAGTTGTTCATCCGGAAATGAATCATTAATTTCGAGGCCATCATAGGGCCTCCCCTCCTCTTCCAAGCAGGACAAGTGGTCGACCACTTGATTTTCACACCCTTTTCGATCAATAATTTCAAGGTCAAACTCTTGAAGCAGTAGAACCCATCTCATCAACCTAGCCTTAGAGTCCTTTTTTGTCATCAAGTAACGGAGTGCCGCGTGATCAGTGTGCACAATCACTTTGGTACCCATGAGATATGTCATGAACTTTTCCATGGCGAAGACAATGGCTAGTAACTCTTTCTTGGTCACCGTATAATTTACTTGGGCGTCATTCATCATTTTTCTTGCATAATAGACCGGATGAAATATCTTGTTGATCCTTTGCTCCAAAACCACTCCTATGGCAACGTCACTAGCATCACACACGAGCTCAAAATGGCAAGCTCCAATTGGGTGTGGTGATGATGGGAGTGGTAGTCAATCTATACTTGAGAAGATCAAAAGCTTTCATGCAATCATCATTGAACACAAACTTTGCATCTTTTTCCAACAACTTGCACAAGGGATTCACCGCCTTTGAGAAATCCTTGATGAACCGACGGTAGAACCCCGCATGCCCAAGAAAGCTCCTAACTCCCTTGACGGAAGTAGGAGGAGGGAGTTTTAAAATCACTTCAATCTTCGCTTTGTCCACTTCAATACCGTTCTTTGAGATCTTATGGTCGAGGACAATGCCCTCCTCAACCATAAAGTAGCATTTCTCTCAATTAAGTACTAAGTTGGTCTCTTACATTGGGCCAACACTTTGTCAAGATTATCCAAGCATTCTTCAAAGGAGTCACCCACAACACTAAAATCATACATGAACACTTCAAGGAATTCCTCCTCCATATTCGTAAATATAGCCATCATACACCGCTGAAAGGTAGCCGGTGCATTACACAAACCAAATGGCATTCGTGAGAATGCAAAGGTGCCATACAGACATGTGAAGGTGGTTTTCTCTTGGTCCTTCAGTGCAATCAAAATCTGGTTGTAACCTGAGTACCCATCCAAAAAGCAATAACAGGTACGCCCGGCAAGTTTATCCAACATTTAGTCAAGACAGGGCAATGGAAAATGATCTTTGCGGGCCACTTTGTTCTGCTTTCGGTAATCCATGCATACCCTCCATCCGGTGACAGTCCTAGTGGGCATCAACTCATTTTTCTCATTTGTGACCAAGTCATACCCCCCCTTCTTTGGCACACATTGTACCGGCGAAGTCCATGAACTATTCGAAATGGGGTACACAACCCCTGAATCTAGCCACTTGATAATTTCCTTCTTGACGACCTCTTACATGGCCTCATTCAACCTCTTTCGATGTTCCATAGAGGGTTTGGCATCATCCCCTAGTATAATTTTGTGCATATAAAAGGCGGGGCTTATACCCCGAATGTCAGCTAGAGTCCATCCAATTCCCTTCTTCCTTCTTTGGAGCACCGCAAGGGTGGCATCTACTTGCACGTTAGTTAAGCACGAAGAAAGAATAATAGGTAAAGTTGAACAAGGGCCTAAGAATTCATAACTGAGGTGTGAAGGCAAAGGCTTCAACTCCAATATGGGAGGCTCCTCGATTGAGGGCTTTATTGGTGGAGTCTTTTGGTTCTCAATATCCAAGGAAAGTTCCCGGGGCTCATATGTGTATAAACCCATTCCTTGCAAAGCATTGACATATTCCACCAAGCCTTCATCATCAGTCACATCATGGTTCAACAACACAGCTTCCAAAGGGTCCTCCACATTAATCACAGCACTGGTGTCTTCAACAATCACCTCGGTCACAAGATCCACAAATCAACATACTTCATTGTTATTGGGCTGCCTCATTGACTTGCAGAAAAGGTCTCCCCAATATGATCGGCACCTCATAGTCAACCTCACAGTCAAGTATTACAAAATCCGCGGGAAGTATGAACTTGTCGACCCGCACTAGCACATCATCAATTATCCCCAATGGCCTCTTCATTGTCCGATCCGCCATTTGCAACCTCATGGATGTGGGCCTTGGTTGCCCAATCCCCAATGTCTTGAACACAGAATATGGCATCAAGTTAATGTTTGCCCCCAATTCGCACAAAGCCTTAGCGAAATCGGCACTACCAATAGTGCACGGGATTGTAAAAGCACCGGGGTCTTCTAGCTTTGGGGCCATAGAATGTACAATGGCACTCACTTGATGCGTCATCTTGATCGTTTCCCAATTCATGGATCTCTTCTTTGTTACAAAGTCTTTCAGGAACTTGGCATATCCTGGCATTTGTTCTAGACCTTCCACCAAAGGCACATTTATGGACAAACTTTTCATCATATCAATAAATTTCTTGAACTGGTTCTCATTATTTTGTTTTGCAAACCTTTGAGGGTATGGTGGAGGAGGCTTTGGCAAAGGAGCCTTGGCTTTGGGCACTACCATTTCCGGTATGTCTATCACGTGTTCCCTAGACGGGTTCACATCATTTTGTGTCTCCTCCACGTTGTCATCAATGTTAATTCTCACTTCTTCATTCACATTCTCATCACTCACTTGCACATCATTGCTTTGCTCATCATCTTCTTGCACCAACACATCATCACTCACAACCTTTCTTGCATTAGAGGTACTAGCAAATCCATCTCTATCACTCCTTGTAGTCACCGCCATAGCATGGCCCGTATTCTTCCCTCCCTTCGGGTTTACTATCGTGTCACTAGGTAGTGCCCCTTTAGGGTGAGTATTCAAATCTTGAGAAATTTGGCCAAGTTGGACCTCGAAGTTGCGGATAGAAGTATTGTGGGACACCAATTAGGCATCAGAGATGGCGTTTTTCTTCATCATTTGCTCAAACATGGATTCAATCCGTCCTATCTCATTGTTGGACGAGCTAGGGCCTTGAGACGGAAATGTAGGAAGGTTGTTTGGTTGTTGATACATCGGAGGCCTTTGAAAGCCCGGCCCTCGATTCCCTTGATTATTATCATTCCAACCTCCTTGGTTGTTATTTCCTCCCCAATTGCTATTGTTATTGCCACCCCAGTTGCCTTGGTTTCCTTGGTTGCCCCAGTTTTGATTATTGTTCCCCCAGTTGCTTTGGTTGTTGTTGTTGCCACTACTCCAATTCCCTTGTTGATTTTGATTTCCCCAATTTCCTTGGGATCTCCACTGTTGTTGATTTGGAGCACTGCTCCGTTGTCCTTGGTAGTTATTCACATAATGAACCTCTTCACTTTGATCATCATACACATCATCTTGATTGTAATCGCTACCACTTTGCTCAAATTGGTCCTGATTTCCTTGACTTTGTTGACCTCTTTGCCTCCTCTTATTGACCATCATATTTACCCCTTCCATGGCATTCACTTGTTTTGTCCCTTGAACTTGTTGCAATTGAGCTTTGGCCAACTGGTTCATTGTTGTAGTTAACTCGGCTATTGCTTGGCCGTGGTCATAGAGCTCTTTGTGTAGGTGCATGACATCGGGATCACCTTGTGGCACATTAGCTCAACTTTGCCACGCCGAGGAAGTATCCGCCATCTCATCAAGTATTTCACACGCCTCAGCATAAGGTGTGTTCATGAAGTTTCCCCCAGCGAGTTGGTTAACTACACACTGGTTGGTAGTGTTGATGCCACGGTAGAATGTTTGTTGGATCATGGCTTCGGTCATGTCATTGTTAGGACATTCTTTATTCATTGTTCGATACCTTTCCCAAATCTCATGAAGCGATTCATTTGGCTCTTGTTTAAAGGCAAGGATCTCATCTCTCAATGTCGCCATATGTCCCGACGAGAAGAACTTTGCTATGAATTTCTCGACCAACTCATCCCAAGTGGTAATGGAATGGTTGGGCACCCTTTCAAGCCAATCTAAAGCTTTCCCCCTTAGAGAAAATGGAAAAAGCCTTAATCTCAACGCGTCCTCAAAAATGTTAGTTTGCTTGCTCCCCCAGCATGTATCAACAAATCCCTTGAGATGCTTGTAGGCATTTTGATGTGGAGCTCCGGTGAAGAAACCCCTATGTTCCAAGAGCGTAAGCATGACATTTGTTATTTGGAAGTTGCCCGCCCTAATCCGGGGCGGGACTATTGCACTTGCGTATCCTTCGTTGGGCAACACCCGGTGTGCTGCCCTTGCTGGAGGTAAGGGAGGGTTTGGAATATTATCATGAGGTGGTTGGCCTCTCCTTTGTGCTTGTGGTTCGAGTTGAATCTCATCCACATTATCATCATCTACCTCCTCCCCCAATGGCAAAGTTCTGGGAGGATCATTTATAAGAGCCATTTTTTACCTTAAAGCAAGTCACAAACAAATTAGAAAATCGAAAGGAAAGAAAAACAAAACACACAAATACTCGGAGATATAGCTAAAAACGTTTAACTCCCCGGCGACGGCGCCAAAAATTGATCGGTTCCAAACCTGTACTACTATAGAGTAGTAAGGATGGTCAATGCAGTTTTACCCAACAAAGGTCGGGATCGAATCCACAGGGAGTTAATTAGTTTGGAGTTAGGTTTATATCCGAGTAGAGATGCGGGTTTTGCTCTTAATGGCACTTCCACAAATGGTTGGTTGTTTTCTACTTCTACTTCTATTCTATAGCATGGTATTTGAAACTAAGTACAATATTTTTGTTGGATGTTTTCAAAGATTTAAAGGGACTAGGATAGTGACTTCCGCCTAGGTGGATATCTAACGGGTAGCAAGAAACTAGGGCAATCATGTGATCAATTGGGGTCGTGATATAGCTATCACACTCGGGTGCTCACTCTATGCCTCTCGGTAGTTTGAGTGATTTTGCCCAATTCGGCTTTCTCAAGTCCAAATGGGTATTCATTCAATTCAAGTGCATTTAGCTCAAGTTGGGTATTACTATCTCTAGGTTTAACCCTTTAATTGGGGTTATCAATTTCTTGAGTTCACCCCAATTCCTTGTTAGCCTAGTTTTCCTAGACTTAGTCCCTCTTTCTCAAGTAGAGACTAAGTCATAAAGGCATAAATCAGTGTTTGCAACCACTAATTCAATAGTTCCAGCATGAACTAGGCTAAAAATCACTAACACATACACATTCAAGCCCTAAAATTCGAGACCCATCAAATAACCACACTAGGGTTGGGTCACAACCCTAGCTATGGGTTTAGCTACTCATGAAATTAGCAGAAATCAAAGATAAATAGAAGATAAAGTCCATAATGCTATATTAAAAGATAAAAATCTAAAGTTATAAGGTAAATCTTGTACAAAATTGCCCAAACAGGTAAAACTAGCCGTCTCATGTACTCAGCAAAATATAACATAACCTAAAAAAGTGAAAATGATCTATTTACACTAGGCTAAAATTCCCGGACAAAAATGCCCCTGTGGAGGTTTCGCGGCCGCGTAATTCTAATCGCGGCCACACTCTTTCCGCATAATATTGAGCGTGGTCCGCGTTTCTTTGCATCTGAGACTAGGCTGGAGCTTGTTTCGTGGAGCGCGGAATTTTTACCGCGTCCGTGGGAGAACCTTCCGCGGCCGTGTAATTTTGTTGCGGTCCGCGCTTAACATTTCTCCCTTTTTAGTGAGCTCTCTGAACTTTAGCAAACGCGGTCAGCGAAATATCAATCACTGCCGCGGTGGCATTTTCGTGGCCGCCAATTTCTAGCGCGGCTAAAACCACCTCTCTGATTCTCCCTTTCGCGGTCCGCGAATTCATGACCGCGTTCGCGGTGACACTTTCGCGGCCACACTTTTCTGTCGCGGTCCGGGTTCTACAGTCTTGGCCTAGTCTTTGTCTTTATTCATGTTTTGACTCCTTTATGAGTTGATCATGGCCACTTTGGCTCATTATGAACAATACCTGCAAGCAAGCATATTATATTTGTTTTCAGGAATACCTTTACGCATTTTAAGCCCAAAACGCTAGTAAAAAGAGAGTAAATAATGGTTGAAATCCCCACTTATCAAGCATCCTCAACGCATATTAGAAGAAGTTGATATGGAGGAAATAACAATCATAGAAAATGAGGACGAAGAATCACCTGATGAAAATGAAATAACTGAAGAGGAAGTATTTTCGGACGAGGAAGGATACTTTGAAGATGACTAGCATGTTTATTTTTTCAAGCGCTCTCAACTTATATAGATTTATATTCTCAATTCTAACATTTTCTTTAATTTATGTAGATGACCGGTAGGGGTCATGGTAGGTCTAGGAAGGATAAGAGGCCTATTTATCATAAGGATAATGCTACACCCTCGCTTCCTTCCACTCCACACTTGCATCCCTTGACTTCTGATGGCCGGTAGGAATCTTCTAGGCGCACATCTTTTTCACCACATCCATCTACTTATCAGATTACCTACCATTCGCCCTCCCAGCAGTATTCTTACCATCCTCCACAACAGGGCTATACCTCGCTTCCTCCACATGATCCTGCATATAGTTACATGGGTCCATCGAGTCAGCAGTCATAGCGCCATGTGGTGATAAGCCCGCCATATGCTCCATTTGCTTCACCACTAGTTGGATCGCTTTCATCTTGATTTCATCCACCCGGATCGCAGCAGGGGTCTAGATCGCATCCATTTTCATCAGCGACCCTGTCTCCCTCTCCATGGAGTTCGTCTCCTAGCATTTCAAAACTTCGCCTTCGGGATAGTAGCGCTGAGCCAGATGCCTCCCCTTCTACGCATGCTTCAGATTCATCGGAGGATGATGATCCAGAGGAAGTGCAGTATGTTCGTTATCATAGGATGATTATCAGGCCAGAGGCAATGGGTACGATTTATTAATTACTTCTTTGTTTTTGCTGAATTATAATAGCTAGTCTTGTTCATTTAATGAAATTGCTATGTTGCAGGTTCATACTACAAATCATCAAAATACAAAGATAATCACTGAAGCTCTTGGCCGGTTGTATGATGCACCCTATGCCACCGGAGCTCGTGGAGTAAATTTTTTCAACCAATTTAAGGTTTTAATACAATTCTTATCTATTTAAGCATTATATTAATAATATTTTCATCTAATGTTACACACTTCATTTGCAGACTAAGTGTGCTGGGGAGGACCGGCATAATAGTGCCATTCTTGCAAATTTTGAGCTCAAATGCCGTAAGAGACTATCCGATTCCTTCTGTTCTGCTCGGAAGAAAAGCAAGAAGCCTTCATGGGTTCTACTGCATTTATGGGAGGATTTGCTGAGGCAGTGGACCACTGAGAAATTCTAGAAGAGGAGTAAACGGGGAAAGAAGGCCCGAGCATTTGAGAAGGGTGGCTCCTTTCACTGTGTGGGTGCAAGGAGCATGGGGACTACAAAGAGACTACTGGTAATTTCTTAAAATATTTAAATCTATTTTATCAAACTATATTTGTATAATTTAATTTAGCTAACATGTTTTATTATATTTGTGGGAAAAATATATGGGAGGAGGATGACTCTTAATGTCCTTCAAGGTCAGCTATCCAATCTTCTTGCTGGTGGTGTTTTGCCGATTTCTCAGTCTCGTGAGTCTTCTCCAGATGTTAATCCTTCTCGTCGTGATCCTTCAAACCATGCCGATGATGAAGCTTCTAATAGTGGAGATGGAGATGATGCAGTACAAAACACTCATTGAATGATGTTTGAACTTTTAACTTGTGAAACGTTTTGTTGTTGGGTATTTTGAAACTCTATAAATATTGTTAATATAGTTTTGATAGTTGTTATTGTTGTTATTATTGTCGGTATTGTTGTTGTTATTGGTTGAATGGCAGCAATGTAATGCTGCCATTATAGGTGATTGGTTGCTGGCAGGTTGTGCAGCTATAAAACAGCTGTATTCTGCCAGCAGTTTACCCAAAAAAGCCGACCGCCTAACTACCCAAGTCGGTCGGAAATGTGCAGTTGAATTTTCTAGAAATTTAAATTTTATCGACCGACTTTGGTCGGAATTTTTTACTTTAAATTTTAAATATTTTAATATTACTGACCGATTTCGGTCGGAAATGAACAATTTAAAAAAAACGAATAATTAAGATACCGACCGATGTCGGTCGCTAATTTAAAAATTAACCGACTGAATTCGGTCGGATGTTGTCGCCTCGCATTAGAGACCATTATTTTTTTGACGAATTGAAAACGGTCGGAAATCGGTCGGTTTTTCTAGAGGCTTTTTGACAGTTTTCTAGTAGTAAGAGGAGATACAAGCGGTATGAACTTCGGGCCTTGCCTAACTCAACCCCAAAAGCTACATTATGAGTTGAGAATTTTTCAAGCTATGCACATAAGGAGACCAAGTCCCCCATCGCCAATCCGATGTCATGTGGGACTCATAAACACCCCTCACATGCCCAGGCTTGCAAACTGGGATGGATCCAGTTCTCATACCACGATAAAGAAATGGACATTGAGCATAACTTAACCCAAAAGCTAATTCATGAGGCGAAAATAGTCCAAGCCATATATAAGAAGACCAAGTCCCCCATCCCATCCAATGCGGGACTCAACAGTAGTGGCTGGTAACGGGACTGGCGATGAAGGTGATTGTTAATAGTGATTGGAGGTGACTCAACAGTTGTGTGGTATACTAAGTTCCAAAGTACGTAGCTTCTAGATTTACTTCAACATATTACTTATATTGTCTAATTAATGATAATTGTGATTTATCATTCTTCAAAAGTTTGAGAAAAATATAAACTTGAACCAAACCCACTTCCGAAACAAAATCAAATAAAAAGAAGAAGAAGCTGCATGATTGGTATAGTTTATTTGCTTATGGCACTAAACAACAAAATTGATTGCACTAATTACGTGACCATCTCAGCTACTCACAAAAAGTTTGGAATCAGATTGCATATTCTTGTTTACTATAATCCTTCCAAAAGTAAATATGTAAAGCAATACAGTTGGGTGACACTATCTTTGTCCATGTTAGATTTAAATTAGCATATTTTCTGTCATAAAAAACCTTTGTGCGTGTGCCATACACAAGCACGTATAAGGATATAGCAGAAATATATTGTGAAAAGCTACTAAATTGCTTTTCAAAAGTAAATTTAACGTGGAACCAGAATTGAATTAGCAAGTGCAACAGACATTTGCTGATTAAAAAGGTTATGCTTATGTTGTCCTGATTATTATCCAACTTCACTATTCCTTGTCTTTTACAGCAAATCATATCCAATAGTTTATATAGGTGACATTTGATTTTCGTAATGTATAATTGATTGTATAATTAATAAATCAAAAGATACAAGCCATTAGAAGGATATTAAAGTGCAATAAAGGGGAGGATTAGCCGAAGGATTGGTGACTGATGATAAGTGAACTTTCACCTTCAATTGATCTATTTTCGTGATATAGTGCATAACATCATATATTTTTGACTAAGTAACAGTTTTTAATTTAAATTTGGTTTAAATTAAAACCATAAGGATCTCGTATAATGAGAATTTCCTAATTAAAAAGCTGAATCGTAAGCATTTTCTGGACGTGACTTTGATCCACCCATATTTGTTCCAGAGTTGCTTTAGATATACACCACTTCTTTCCCAATTAAAGATTATTATCATCTTAATAATATTTAGCGATGAGCCACCAACATTAGATGTATAGTTTAGAAATCAGTCATTATTTCTACGTCTTTTCCCACTAACGGTCGCCGCCAAAACATTTTTATCTTCTGTAAATGTCACAGTGAATTTTTGTATGTATCCACTAATTCTGTATAAATCTTAACCATTTTAAAATTTTATTGACTTGTTCTTTAATTTCAAGTCTTTAGACTATAGTGGCACTAGTGGAGTTATGTACTTCGCAATTTTTTTTTGTGGTAACATGCATATTACTTTTATAGCCTTGCTCATTAGAAATTAATTGACTCATCACTCTTCAAATATTGGAGTGGAATCAATATAAACTTGAATTAAGCCCACCTGATCGAAAACTAAATGAAAAAGATTTTTTCTTAAAAAGGAAAAATAAAAGAACAAGAAGCTGCATGATTTTGGTATATATATATACACGCGTAAAGAAAGTTTATTTGCCTATGGCACCAATAGAAGAAAGTTGATATGGTCATGGCACTAATAAATCTGCTACCAGACACAAAAAGTTTTGAATCAGATTGCATATTCGTGTTATATGGTTTGATCTTCCAACAAAATAATATACGAAGCGCTATAGTTGGCTCACACTATATTTGTCCAACTTAGACATAAATTAATTAGCTAGCATATTTCTGGCATAAATTAGGCTTTGTGCGTGTGTCAAACACGAGCACGAAAAATGTTTTAGTGTAAAGCTAATTGGTCGCGTCACCAAATTAGTACATATAATATGAGCATTAAAACTAAATTAGTGAGTGCAAAATACAGGTGGTTGCCTAACCTGATTTTGAACCAACTTCACCAATTAATCCGTTTGTCTTTTACTATACAGCATTTCAAATATATTATATAAGTTCATGTATTCTTCAATAAAATTATAGGTGCCATTTGATTTTTGTTAATGCGTGGCTGATAAGTGATAAGAGAACTTGCATATGTACTATGGAATGAATAATGGTATTGAAAAGACCTTGCACCCCCTCAAGTGTTGGTTAATCTCTAATGAAGACCAAATTATATTCAAGGGATTGATTCTGAAGCGACTATACTTATTTCATCGCACCTCTGTTATATATGTCTTTGTCAATTTCGATCCATAAATGTGTAACTCGTCTTACCTATTAATTTAAACATGAGTGGATTAAGCGGGTGAAGTGTTTATTTAAAGGCTAAATGGACAAGTAATCCATCCACAAAGTTGGATTAATTTGAGCTAAATTACTAATCCCATATCAACTGCCAAAAAAAAAAACTCAAGTTAGGGCTAATAAATGGTTTTGAAGACATACTTCTTTTTATTGATACTATCTTCTGTTTCGTCCAAGCAGGATTCAAAGTATCGGTCATATTGGGTAAAATTTCTTCCATTGTGGTTTATCAACCAGTCTTGAATACCGAGATTGATTCTTTACAAAATGAATTACTTCCACCAAAGAAGGGTCCATAACTTGCCAATAATTTTTCTGCATTCTAATAGTACTGTTCAACTGATTTGTCATCATTTTTTGGACGTAGCGGTGATCCAACCATATGAGTTTCAGAGGTGCTTTGTTAGACAGATATACATCACTTATTTCTTAATTAAAGATCATTATCATCTTAATAATATATATATATATATATATATATATATATATATATATATATATATATTTATATTAAATCAGTCACCGCTAATTAGATGTATAGTTTAGAAATAAGTCATTAGTCCATGTCTGATGTCTTTCCCCACTAATCATCACCACCAAAACTCTATTAATATCTTCTGTATCTTTTATCGCCTATGATATCACAGTAAAATTTAGGTTTGGTAAGAGATGACGCCCTAAACTAATAACGAGGGCATAGTCAAGGGATTTTGCAGTATGGCGCCGTTCTAAGTTAGCACACGGTAATATATATATAGGTAATGAGTTAGCAACATTTGACAGTATAAAATCTTGCTATTTGGAAGACAAATTTGAGGCAAAAGCACATATAATTTTATATACTAATTAATGGATTTTTTAATATGCTTTACAAAAACGCCGCATAACAGAGAAACTTAAAGGTCGAACCTAGCTCAACAGCCAAGAGAAATCGGTTAGTGAAACCAATCGATAACAATTTCTCCTTGTTTTCTTTTTTCATAAACCTGTTCAAGTTTGAATTAAGAAGTGAGCACAGCACAAGTGCTGTTATAAGCTTGGGTTCTATGTTTTTTATTATAAGCATTATGAAGAATAAGGAGGCACTCGATTTGGTGATGAAATTTGGGTTTGATAAGACCCCAAACAACATGAAAAGTTGAACTAAGATGCACGCGTAAGAGCAAAGGCAATCCTTTCCCAGATTGGAGCATGTCTTGCATATTTCTTCCTGCCCCATACATTGCCTTTTCCCTTGTCCCTACATTTAGCTTGAAGTATGTTGGCCCATTGCTCCCTGCATAAAGCTCTTCCCCCTAACAAAGGAACAGTGACAATGTTAAGCAGAGGTGGATTCCCGCGACCAACAGGTTCATCTTATTCCAGTACTTTTGGCCCCAAGTGAGTAAAAATTCAGTAAAATTGTAATAAATACTACTCCCTCCATTGCAATTTATGTGAACATGTTTGACTGGGCACGGAGTTTAAGAAAAAATGAAGACTTTTGAAATTTGTGGTCCTAAACAAGTCAAAAAGGGGCCCAGAGTATTTGTGTGGTTATAAAAGCTTCTCATTAAGGGTAGAATGGTAAGTTTAAGCTAAATTGTTACCAAATTTAGAAAGGGGTCATTCTTTTTGGAACGGACCAAAAAGGAAATAGATTCACATAAACTGGAACAGAGGGAGTAGTAAATATGAACCTATATTTTATAACTACAATAGGTTCAATGTTAAAAACCATAAACATTTAATTGATAGTTTAAATTTTAAATCGGTCTCTAACGTTATATACCTCTTTTAGAATTTTTCAAAATTTGAAATTGACAAAGTTTAAATTTTTTTCTCTCACGTGTAAAATATATTTACATAATTATATCACTTATAGAGTAAGTACAAGTAAATTTTTATGGATAAATATTATAATCGAGTAAAAGTGATAATTCATTAATCTATTATCATATGTTGAACTTATATAAGCCTGTTGAACATGAGAAAATTGCTAGAATTTGATTATTTGTCTCATGAAAGAGGAGCTCTAGTCCAAATTTTTTTTTTTTTTTTTTAAAGGTTGGAAGAACTTTTGACAGCTTCCCTTTAGTTTGTTCGAGTCAAAAAGGAAAAAAAAAAAAGAAGAGATGTAATAAAACATGTTGCTGTTCTCTTAAAACGTAGAATACATGGTAAACTTGGCAAGTATTGTATGGATCATAGGTGTCAATTTTGACCCAAAAAATGAGCGACATATTTATTTAGTGATTAAAATGAGTGTAGCCTAATCAACCATCAAAGATGTTGGGCAACTTGGGCTGTATTCTTAGCCCAAATCAACTAATATAACACTTTTTGTTGAAAAACAGAAAAGAGAAGGACAGACGCATGATTTCAGATGTACAATATAATTTTTAACAACTCAATTATATTGCCAAGCTCTAAAATCAAAGTAATCAGCAAGCTGAATAGTATTTGAGATTATATGTTGAACTACTCTTAACTCATCTTGATCCAACTCATCGCCTATTGACTCTAGCTCATTCTAACTTATCCTAATTAAAAATCTTATGACAAATGCTGAAAATCAAATTACTTGGTTTCTTATTCTGATTAATTAGTTAAACTGCAGGTGCATATAATTCAAGTAAAAAGAAAATAACATAAATATTGGTAAAACATAATTGATAAAACCTTACTTGTGCTAATATGAAAGGTAGCCTTCCAAAATACATTTCCATTGCAGGGGGATGAATGTAAAGTCCAAAGAGCTTAGACTTGTTATCTATTTGTAAACTCATGGAATAATTGCATGTAAGCATTTTGGTATTTACACCAGTTCCATCCACTCCCTCTCTTAATCCAAATTCACGAACACCGGCAATCTACAATAAAAATATTTATTTAAGTAAAATACACTAAAAATGCAAAACTTTATTAATGTAATAAAATGGTTTAACATGTGATAGCAGATTAATTAAGAAATATTTGTTCTAAGTAAGAAAAATGAAAACTTAGTTAATGCCAAGTGCATTAATAACATGATATAAGTTCTACAAAATAACACTAATGCAAAGTAGTGACATCTGATAGACATTCAAAGAAGAAAGATTATTTCATTCACACTAAGAATATCAAATATCGGTTTGATAAATAAGCTTGTATGCCACTCAAGAAAGCAAGAAAATGAATAGACAACACTAGTTTATTGTAGCTTAGACAACTAAAATAGCACACACACACACATGTCAAACTTGCTTCACTTTTCTTCATCAAAATTTCGTATTATGTGTACTAAAGATACCGAAGAACTGCAATTCAATGAAAAGGACAATGTATTTCCTTCATCAATCATTATATAGCAACATAATAAGTATTCTAGCATAAAATGGTGATGCCAAAAGTAAAAAGGATAAATGAAATCATGCTTTAAGTGATGAGTGGCTAATGAGGCTGAATTCCACAATTGTAAATAAAATTTTGTCAGAAGGGATCGATATGATACAGATAAAACGGTGTTAGTAAGAATTAGTTTGATATAAATATTGGGTGCGAATAAATATATTTTCAAAAATTAGAGGTTAAAGATAAGGAAAATGTACAAATATAGAAATATAATGTTTTCCGACAAAAATGAATATTATCCCATAAATCAAAGATGTCAAAGAAATACAACGGCTTAAATATTTGTATACTCGCACTTAAATATTTATATACTTTTTGACATGCTGAATTTGAGATAAATTCTCTGATTTATTAATTATAAATTTTTTTTTTCAAATTAGCTGTTCTACTTTCTATATAAGAAAGTTGGAAGAAAAGTAAAATATATTTTTACATTTTTCCGTTCTTCTTTTATTATATCCAAAAAGTGAATGCTCACTTTTGTTGTAAAAAAAAAAGTTTCAACATTTTAAAAAGTCTAATTGAACATAACGTTTTCCACCTTTAGTTAAAAATATAACAAAACTTATTAACTTGAATTGTCATGCCGAAACTTAACGCCTTAACGGGATAGCTAAATTGGGATGGAAATAGCTTTTTCACTACTATAGTTCTTTAAGATAAATAGATCAAAAGTATTTTACCTCTTCCTAGCTACCCAATTAGAAATATTCAGTAACTAAATTTTTGTGTCTAATTCTTCTTTTTCTTTTCCCGAAATTTTGCCTCTAATTTTTCTTTAATTTTGTGCAGAAATTTAGATTTAACAAGTGGTGCCCCTCGCTTGCCCTATGGGCGACACTTTTAATTTGTGACCTAATGTTGCCCATGGAGATTGGAGCAAGCATGTGTCAACAACAACAACAACAACAACAACACTAAACCCAGTTTGATCCCAACAAGTGGGGTCTGGGGAGGGTAGTCTGTACGCAGACCTTACCCCTACCTAATGCAGGTAGAGAGGCTGTTTCCAATAGACCCTCGGCTCAGAAAGGGCAAAAAGAAGAAGAGGAAAGCAAGGGAGGAAGAAAGATGGAAGATAAAAGAAAAAGGGAGAGATAAAGGTAAGTGGTACCAAATAATAGCAACAAGGAATACAATACCTGAGGCGAACAAAACCACATAACATAATAAAATCTAAGAATATGAAGGGACATGCATACTACTAAGACTATCGGTGAACAACTATAAACTACCTACTAACCTTCTACCTTAATCCTCGACCTCCACACTCTCCTATCAAGCATAATCCATAATCATGGAGATTGGAGCAAGCATGTGTCAAAAGTTAAATACCACTCCAAAAAGTGTCATATTTATGCAATTATTCGGTCGAACCCAGCATAATCCAGCCCAGTGGGCCTTGAGTTGGACTTCTTTAATGGGCCTCATGTGGAGTTTATATCGAGTTAGGGCCCTCATACTTTCTCCAACCTATCTTTACTAAATGGGCTTTCAGTCAAAAGCCGCTAACTTGATACCTTGTTCTTTTTAATGCATTTACAAGAAATCTTATGTCCTTTCAAGTTTCTTGGAAAGTTTCCCCTTTTCAATAAAACCAAATGTCAATGGTTTTTACATAATTCAAAAAATGTGGTAACCCAACAAAATTCTTTTTTTTTATACTGGTATATTTTAATTAGGATCATCTAGGTCCAACATCAAAAAACAACAAAAATGTCTTCTCCAAACAAACGATCAATCCAAATGTAGGTTATCAGGAATAGAAAACAAAATTTCTCCAAAAAATTTGAAACACACGATTTTCTTCCAACTTTTTTTTGATAAAAGGTTTTTTTAAATGTAAGCTAAAACCAAATCCAACGCCATATTATAATTTGGAACTCTAGAAAGATTATCTTCAAGATCATGTCTGACCTTTTGACTAGCAATAAAGGAATATAGTAATGATAAAATAATCAATACATGACAAAAAAGGAATAAGAATGCGCTTCAATGGAAAAAACAAATAAAGTAATGTTGAAATAAATAAGCTTAAATGGGTCGGGGAAAGGCAACATTGAAGGTAGGAAGTGGTTCTATTTCTAATGTGCTTGACGCGATTTAAATTTGAATTAATCGAATCAGTGAGTTTCGAATACAAATATAAATATAAAAGGAAAAAAAAAAAAAGAAGATTGTTACCTCAAGAGAAACCTTAGGTGCAGGGGGCTTTGTGGCAATGTAGAAAACAACCAAAGCAATTATCATACTCAGAATAAGCCTCCAAGTTACTTGCAAAACAATCCACGGTGTCGAATCCGAATATCCCAAAGAAAAAAACCTCTTCCAATTTCCTTTCCCATAATAATAATCCTCCTCTTCATATTCATATTCATATTCATCCTCATATTCATTCCCCTCTTCAACACTATTACCATTTTTCCCATGTAGCAATAATTTTGTACAACGTTTCTCATGATCAATCTCAATATTCTCATCAATTCCTGTTGCATGGCTCTGAAGCGAGTCGCACGAGATCTTCTTCTCATGATGCGAGAACGAGTGGTTAGATCCACGAGACGAATATCGAGAAAGAGCCAATGGACCGACTTCGGGTTGAGGTATTGGGGAATGACATACTGAAAATTCGTTACTATTATTGTTTTTGTTGTTATTGTTATTATGACGAGTGAGTTCTCCGCTATTTGCATGCGAGATAGTAGATGGACTTTGCACGAAGTAAAGTGTATAGGGAGAATTTCGAAACAAGGTTTCCTCCTCTGAATCCATGAATCAGTGAGTCTCCGCTATATGAAATTTAGAAAATGAAATGAGATGAAGAAGAAGAGAGGAAGTATGATTTCACTGACAAGTCAAAGTGTGTATGGAGGGTATTTTAAAACAAATAAAGAGACGTTGCTTTTGAGGTTGGCTTAGCTTTAATTACCTGAGCCATCATTACCCTCAGGCTGCAAGCCATACCACATTGTGAAACTCAAAAGCTTTTTAATTATTTATTTTTTAAAACTTAAAATTCTTTTACTTCTCAATCCTTTTTCGTTTTAGCATTATTTAAGTGGATTTTTGTAATCATAATTGTGTATTACATAAGTAATACCGGAACAATATTATTACTCCTAAGTGATAGTTGAAATTTAAGTTTTTAAAAACATCAAATTGAAAACGTTACGTACCAAATAAAAAAGAGTGATGTGATAATGAGGAAGGACTGGGTTACTATTTTACTTATTTTAAATATTGTTGTCTTTTTGTGGAAAATAACCAAAAATTGGTGTCTTCAAGAAAAAGACTGCTCCTTGTTAATCTTTGGATATTTTTTGGCAAGGGGAAATGGTAGTAAGGTTACGGTAGACTGTTCGTTTGTATTAGTTTGGCCACTTTTTTAAAAAAAAAAAAATCGAAAAAACTTCTGTATATTATAATATTATATATATTCATGATCAGTTTCGGAAACAGCCTCTTTATTCCTTCGGGTTGGGGTAAGGTCTGCGTACACACTACCCTTGCCAAACCCCACTAGTGGAATTTCACCGGATCGTTGTTGTTGTATATATTCATGATCAGTTTTAAGTATATTATAATATTTATTTATTTTAGTAAATTAAAATAACATAGCATTAAGTTACCAGATTATAATTAAATATGTCAAATTAAGTTCAGAATTATTAATTAATTACTTATATAGTGATTGAACTCCTTAAAATTTAGAAATTTCATTAAAGAAAAAATGGTAATTAATCTTTTAACACACAGGCTGAAAAAGATAGGTCAAAACTAACGATTCATTTGTCAAATATTATCTCCTTCACATTACATTTTACTTCTATTTTTTTCGTTACGTCCCTTTTTATTTTGAACATATTATTAATGTAAGAATCGAATCTTTATTCATTTAAAGTGAAAATGGTGTTACTCTATAAATAGTTTTTACTCTATAAAATCGAATCTTTTTATGAAGATAGAATAGTGAAGAAAAACATCGACTTGAATGTGCAGAGTAAAATATTCTTCAAAAAAGTCATAACCCTCTATTATTTCCTTAAACTATAAGATTTCATTCATGTTTTTCTAAAAGTGAAATGACTTTCTAGATAGTCAGCAGAGATTAAAAATAGCTCTCTTTGCTGGAAGTTATTACTAATTATAGTGTCCAAAAATTATCAAAAATCTTGATCGCTATAAGAAGGTTTCACTACATCAATTTTCAACAAAAAACAGAAAGCAATTTGTTATTCTAACTATTGGTAGACGCTTTTCAATAAAATTAAAAAAAAATATTTTTAACAATTAATTATCAAATTCGTTTTTGATATTGTGTAAACTAACTCTTCGTGTAAATTTTAGTAATTAAGATACTTTGGCCGAAAATTACGGAAGGGCCCCTGTCTGTCATAATTAAATTGATTTAATTAACCTCTAGTGCCTATAAATAGACTATACTATTGTATCCTTTACACCGAATTGTTTCCCCTTTTTATGTCCGAGAGAATGATGACAATTTAAGCACGCTTTTTCAGCATCTAACGGTTTGCTTCCTTTCCAATTTTTTTTATTTTCCATGTCAAATGTTTAGCATTGAGCCCCAACAAACCTTTTTTGTTTTGTTACTATTGTTGTTATTATATTATTTCTAATAAAGAATGATAAAAAGAACAAGAAAATACGAGACTATCAATAATTTGGAGCTATTACTCATAAGTGTTTGCAGCAGAGCGCAGACATATTTCATAAGAGAATATATTTCATATTTTCCCAAATTGAAAAATATACTGGCCATAAAACATAAAGACAGAGTTCAGAGTATGCATGTCGGATTGAGTTGAGAATTTTTTTTTTTTTACAAAGACAAAAGCAAAATTTAAAAAGAATGTAAATTTATCAACTAAAATACACTTGATTTCTCTATAATTTGCTATAATTCTAGATCTTATGGAAAGGGAGGAGATGTAATATTAATAAGAAATAGTAAAAATAGTTATCTTTCTTGCTTTTGAAGGCAGTAAATGAATTGACCTGCAAGATTTCTAATGGTTGCTATGATTAGAGTTGATTATGAGACCACCCAAAATAGAGCAAGGGATGGAATTGGATCTTGCTTTATTACAAAGAAATCATTCAACCCACCTATATTATTAAAAAAATGTAAGATATTTATCTTGTGCATTTTACATATTTTTTTTGGCAATAATCTGTGAATATTATTGTGCATTTTACATTCATTTTCATTTATTTATACAAAAAATAAAGAAAAGAAACTTTAGAAATCATGTATTTTTTAAAACATAATAATGCTCATTATCAATTGTACTAGAATATATAAGTCTTAAAATACACTTGGGACGAGGATTTGTCTGTTATTTGTGATTTACCCAGTATTAAACATTTCATATAGAACAAGGGTATTGTGCTCCACATCGACAGTTAACGTTTATTCTAGATGTTTTGTTCAAATCCTCTCGATTCATTTAATCATCAGTATTACCATTTCAATCTACATATTCATCGTGATTTCCTTAACGTTGTTGTATCAAATGGATTTGCATTGTGATATCACTAACTAAAGAGTGAACCCAACCAGATATTGTTTTGGAGATGCCTTCACTAAATTCCCTTATGTTTCATCCGATTTTGCAGTTCTCGAAATTGAGCCTAGTAAGGGTTAGAGAAATTGGCAATGTACATACCAATTCTAACAACTATTAGGAAGATTTTAGCTAAAATTAACTTAGCAACTAAAGCCTAAAAACTTGACAATGAATAGTCAAATCGTAGGTCTATTTTCTTGTTGGGTCTAGTTTGAAAAAGGGTTATGTGACGACCCAAAGAGTCATCACCTATTTCCTCATCCATTCCGTGCTTACGAGGCCTTAAAACCTCATTTTTTTTACTTGCCTCGATTTGCGTGCGCAGTCCGGGCGCGTAGCCGGAAAGCTTTTATGTTGAAATATGTGAATTCCGTGAAAAATTTGAAGAATTTTGATATTAATATGATTATAGTTGACTTTGGTCAACATTTTTGGTAAACGGACCCGGACCCGAGATTGGACGGTCCCGGAAGGTCCGTAGAAAAATATGGGACTCGGGCATGTGCCCGAAATCGAATTCCGAGGTCTAGAGCCCGAGATATGAATTTTTCCGTGAAATTGTTTTTCTAAAATTATTAAGGAAAATGAAAATGAAAATTGATTAAAAGACTATGGTATCGAGCTCGTATTTTGGTTTCGACGCCCGGTACAAGTCTTAAATATGTGTTAAGCGCTAGTTTGGTCGAAATCGGACGTCGTTTGACGTGTTTCGGACTATGAGTTCAAAGCTTGAAAGGTTATGAAGTTTAGAAGAAGAATCATGTGTTTTGAGGCTTGATTCAATGATTTTGATGTTATTTTAGCGATTTGATCGCACGAGCAAGTCCGTAGGATGTTTTTGAGGTTGTATGCGTGTTTTGTTTGGAGCCCCGAGGGCTCGGGTGAGTTTTGGATAGGTGTCGAGTTGCATTTTTGAACTTTGAAAAAAAAAAATTGCAGATCAGGTCTGGTATTCTCGCATTTGCGAAAGATTCCTCGCAAATGCGAGACTCGCAATTGCGAGTTCCCCATCGCAAATGCGAGATGGAAGGGTTTCAGCTTGGGTCGCAAATGCTACGCCACTGTTCGCAAATGCGATATGGCCATGATCGCAAATGCGATCGGATGTTCGCAAATGCGAACCTAGTCCACCAACCCGAGTTCGCAAATGCGATCCCTGTGGTCGCAATTCCCAAGCCTGTGATGTTTGCAAATGCGAACTTACCTTCGCATTTCCCATATCCGAGGCCCAGCAAATTTTATACTTAGTCGAATTTTCACCACTTTTCACCATTCTTTCAAAACCCAAACACCATAGGTGAATTTTCAAGAGCAAACTTCATCCCAAATCACTTGTAAGTTGATTTTTACCCAATTCTTTCAATCTTTAACATCATTAAACATGTTTTCCACTTGAAATCAAAGATTTTTATGGGTGAAATTGGGATTTTTGGGTAGAACCTAGGTTTTCTATAAATTGGGGAGTTGGACCTCGATTTGAGGTCCGATTTCAAAACAAATTATATATTTGAACTCGTGGGGGAATGAGTAACCAGATTTTGGTTCGAACCTTGAGTTTTGACCACGTGGGCCCGGGGGCGATTTTGGAATTTTTGGAAAAAAACTTGGGAAACTCATTTTTTTTATGCATTCAAATTGATTCATATAGAGCGAATTAGAGGTGGAACCGCGAGGTAAAGCAATAGTTGAGGATTAAGTGGATTTCAAGGCTTTGAGGTAAGTGTTTGGTTTAACCCTAGCTTAAGGGAATAGGGGTTGAGTCTTGTTGCTAATTGCTATGTGTTCGAGTACGATGTATAGGCTATGGTGACGAGTATCTATACATTGGTGTCTAGCATGACCGTGAGTCCTTATAACGTGATTATCATGACTTGGTTGTGAACTCCGTGTTTATTGGAGGATTTCTATATGTTGTGAATAACATGTGAACGGTAATATGATCATTTGATTCCTGGGAGCATAGGCTCGAATTGTGATACGAATATTGAAAATTATACGAAATGACTTGTGTCTTTGGAGCGTTGGCTCAAAATAGTAGAGTGAACTCTAAGATAAGAAAAGTAAGAAAAAGAAAGCTTTGTTGGTTATTCCCTTGCCGGGATGTTTGTCAAATATTTACTTATTTTTATGCCCCTTAATTGTGACTGTTGTTTGGGGAGTCGGACTGTTAAATGATACTGGGGATCGGGTTGCGTGCCGCAACAGTGATATTGAGGATCGGGTTGCACGCCGCAACAGTAAAAGGTGAGGATCGGGTTGCGCCGCAACAATTATACATGATAAATGATATGGGTCGGGTTGCACGCCGCAACAGTGGTATTTGTGGAGCGGGTTGCACGCCGCAACAATAGTAATTATGGAGCGGGTTGCACGCCGCAACAGTTATTGAGGCTATGTGTTTGTACTGGAGTATTGATTCTTTGTTCATTGTGAACCTAAGCTGTTTTAGTTGTTACTCTGGATTGCTGTTAATATTGTATCCCCCCTTAGCATGTCCCCCCTCCCATGTTGTTAATTACTTGGTATTCGATTCCCGCCGTATAGTTATTACTGCACAGGTTTATGTGATGTCCAGTCTAGCCTCGTCACTACTTCGCCGGGGTTAGGCTAGACACTTACCAGCACATGAGGTGGGTTGTGCTGATGCTACACTTCTGTGCATTTTTGCACAGGTCCAGGTTTTGAGGAGCAGCAGCAGCAGTAGTTCGGGAGCAGACTTCTTTATTCACGAGACTGAGGTAGCCTTGCAGGCGTCCGCAGGCCCTCTCTTCTTTATGTTTTCCTTTCGACTGTTGCCTCATTATTTTCGAGACAGACAGCTGTTATATTTCTTTCAGACCTTTCTATTTAGTTTATTCTTAGTGGTTCGTGAGTAATGTGATACCAAATCTTGGGTAGAGGCTATTGTTGACTATTCCGCGTTTTGATTCAGACTTATAAATTAGACTTCCGCTATTATTATTATTATTAAATTCCATGTTTCTTATTGATGCTATGGATTGTTAACAGATTTATTTATTTATGAAAGGTAAGTAAGTTGGCTTGCCTAGCTACCACGAGTAGGCGCCATCACGATCCCGATGGTGGGAAATTCGGGTCGTGACAGGTTCTTTATACAAATAGCGGGTCATATTTATTGTTTATTTTTTTTAGCCATATACATATATTATACATTGATTATACGCATTTATACATATATAATATATAAATTATGCATATATTATACCTATACCGGCTATTTTTAGTTTAAGTGGTTGGGATGAACGTTTATTTGAGTTAATTTCCCTCGGATGGACGTTTATTTCCCTTGGGATTAGTTCTGATCGATATTGAGAAATTTTCCGGAACCACTATCGTTTAGTGGCTATTAACTTCCTATAGCTATCATATATATAATTATTTTCTATAGCTATTATTTAGTTGTTACGCGACTGTATTCGCTGTATTCGCGTTCGCCTAAAAAATAGGGGAATCCAGTTGTTTAATAAGAGAATAAATTAGCATGTATCACTCCTAATTTAACTCAACAAAATCAATTCTACATAAAATTCGCTGCTATGCGACTACATTCGTTATATTCGTGCAACTGTATTCATGAATACAATAATAGGGGAGTCCAGTTGTGCGACTGTTGGCTGTATTCGTGCTACTGTATTCATGAATACAATAGCAAAATTCACCTAAAAATAGGTGAGTCCAATTGTTTAATAACGGAAAGAGGATCAATTAGCGTATATCACTCCTAATTTAACTCGACAAAATCAATTCTACATAAATTTTGCTGCTACTGTGTTGTATTTCATGTATTCGCGCAACTGTATTTATAAATACAGTGACGTAATCAAGAAATAGGATGTATACTGTTCTACTCAATTCGACTGTATACATTGTATTCAATTCACATATATTTATTGTTCACTATTATACATTGTATTCAATTTGACTGTATTCAAACAACAAAAATCACAAAACACAATGATATTCGATTGTATTAAAAGAAATACAGACCTTCGGAATACATAAATACAGACGAAAAAAATAATATATTTATATAAAAATATAATGTATTTGAGTGTATTTGTACAACATATAATATATTTGTATCATTGTATGTGACTAAAAAAGCAAAGAAAGGAAGAAAGCTCGTCGGAGATGGCTTTTTTTGGCCAAGCAAAACAATGTATACATTGTGTTAAAACTAAAAATGGAGGCGAACAAAAACTTGGCCCTCAAATCTTCTCCGTTGTAGCCATGTCCAGATCTGTCCGCCTAAGAGGATGAGTCAATAGTGGAAGATGACGCCGATGATTCCGACGTCGACAGTCAAAATTGAGTGCTTTAGTGGGTATACCTCATGTAACCCTTTTCGGAGTTGTTGAATCAACCATTGAAGACGGAATTTGAAGTTTCTTTCAAAACTTAGCAATGGCAAAAATTAAAAAAAAAAGTGTGAAGAGGAAAAGAAGAATGTCAGAGTTACTTGGCGTGAACTAGCCAAAAGCTTTACCAATTACAATGAACTTTTGGAGCAAAAATATTGAGGATCAATTCTAAAAAAATTGTTCCTACAATCTTGCTGTGTGAGAGAGGGAGATCGTGGAGAGAGAAAGAAGAAAATCTTGCTGTGATTTGAGAGAGAATGTGTGTTAACTGAAAGAAAGAGAGAAAAAACGATAAATAACGTATTTCACGCCTATATGGTAGTGTATAAAATAAATACCTATCTTGCTATAAAATATAAAAGGTAGCTATACATAATAATATTTTAAAATAGTTTTGGTTTTTAATAAATAGGGTATAATAATTTGCACTATGAGGTAAAATTTTGGGAGTTTTATAGCTTTACCCATAAAAACTAACTAGGAATTTTTATATTCCTATCCTATTTATGAAACCTTTTTACCCTACATGTTTAAGGTTTGAGTAAATTACATTTAGTATACTAAATTACCATTTATATACCATAATTTAAAAAAGGATATAATTAATAGGCATTTATATCAGGCATAATTTTAGGACTTCCCAGTTTCTCTTTCCTTTCAGTTCTACCCCACCCCCTCCACACGTTTTACCCCTAACTCCCCCCTCCCCCCACGTTTTACCTTCACTCCTCCACGTTCTGCGTATGTGAACTTCTTTACAGAACAAAATTTACCCACCTTCTGCATTTTCCTCCATTTGAATTCTTATTCTTCAAAATTCTTTCCCATTTTTAGTCAAGTTTAAGTTAAACTATGAAGAACATCAAATCTCCCAAAAAATTACCTAAAAAAGCGACAGTAGATGATATCCCCTCCTTCGATTTGGGTGTTTAACACCAAAATCACCACAAAAATCCCTAAAATCTACACATGCAATGGAACCTACTAATCAAAGTTCATCTCCTAGACAAATCCGTGCCGAGAATAGAACAAAGCATTTGCACGATGTCGATGCTGGAGGCAGTGGTACACGAGGCGGCAAACAACTCAAAAGAAAGGGTAAAGAGTTTTGTGTAGATGACGATTTTGGGACGATGTCCCTATAATTCCTAAAGTAAAAAAACCCAAGTTGTCTCCTTCTTCCTCAAGGCAAAAATCGAAGAAATTGTCTAAAAATCACCCCAAATTGGTTCCAAAAAAAAAATTTGGAGAAGGTAAACATTATTATTATCCTTTCCAGTTTTGTAGTTTTGTTTTGTATGTCAAAATCTCTGTTTTAAGTGTTCTGGTAAATTGTAGATTAGTTGTCTTAATTTTATAGGCTATTTTGTAGATGTGATGTTTTACAGTTTATAATTGTAGGTATTTTGTAGTTGTCTTGTATTTATATTGTCGTTACATTTTAAATGTTGAAACACAGATGTATTTACTTTCTTCTTCCTGCATTTTTTTGATACTTTTTATATATTTAGATGTTTGGTAAATTATAGATTAGTTATCTTAATTTTGTAGGTTATTTGTAGATGTGATGTTTTTACAGTTTATAACTGTAGGTATTTTGTAGTTGTCTTGTATTTATATTGTCTTTACATTTTAAATTTTGAAACAGAGATGTATTTACTTTCTTCTTCCTGTATTTTTTTCTTCCTCATTTGTTTTTACCTATTTGTGTAGTGATGGTGTCGTTATATGTAGATAATATGTAGATTAATGCTTCATTTTTATGCATCTTACTGATGTGAAATAATTTATCATTTTTTGCAGAATGGACATTATTTTGCCCCACAAAATGTGGATTATGGTGTGCTTAGATTCCACACTTTGTGTGATCCTACCATTCCTAGCCAGATAAAAGAGTTGTTGTCTCCAAATGCTTTAAAGCTTTTTAAAAATACTTATTTTGGTTACTTACTGTCTCTCCCCTCCATTTGCATGCAAAACCAAGCTATTCATCTCCTCATGAAGTATGAACTGTCTAAGTCTAATGAATCATTTTTTTCAGTCAACTTGAAGGGGGAAAAATTGACTTTTTCATTGAGAGAGTTTGGTTTAATTACTGGATTAAATTGTGTGAATCAATTTTCAGATTTTGGTACACTTCTACTTATGTTAGCAAGTTAATGAATAGCTATTTTCCTAACAAAAAAGAGTAGAGAAGTGGTATTTGAAAAACATAGTGACAAATAAATCTTGGGTAAATGATGAGGATGCAGTCAAGTTGTGCATTCTTTATCTTTTGGAATTTTTGTTTGCCCTTCTGACAAAGACCATGTGTCTTTTATAGACAACTTTAGGTTCTATTTGGTAGAGTCTGGTCAGTTTGAGTCATACCCATGGGGTATTAAATCTTTCAATCAGGTTATGGAATCCGTTAGGCATCGTCTAAATCCCCGTGTACATTCTTATCTAATACGGGGATGCTCATTAGCCTTGCAAGTGTGACTTTATGAGTGTTGCTCGACCGTCAGCACGGAGCTTGCTACGAGGTCTTCTGACTCAATACCTCACATATTAAGATGGTCAGCTACTAAGGGGCAGATTTTGTTAACTGCCTTTGAGGAGAAGATGATCAAGCCTGAGTGGATTAAGGTATTTTTTTCAGTTTTGGTTACTGTCTACATATACCTTCATAATATCTACAATCTGTCTACATTTTCTTCTTTAGTGGAACTAACTTTTTTTTTTCATCATTCAGTTCACAAGCATGACTGAATCTGGAGAAGAGATTGGAGTGCTTACTCTGCCAAACAAGATTGAGTATGAAGATGAACAAGTTGCACAATCATCAGAGGTTCCAAATGTTGATTCTCCAACATTGGAACCCAAACATACAGATTGTCAAGAGGACAAGGAATATGTGGCTAAGAAGCTCAGAAAGCTGGAAAAGGAAATTCAGTAGGTAATATTATTAACTACAATATATTTACATATTAGCTACAATTTATCTACATTTCATAACAGTTTATGTAGTATATATTGTAGTTAAATTGTAGTATAATTCTATATTTCTATATTTTTAACTTTTAGGTTGATGGAAAGTTAGAGGATTTTAGGAAGGCTGTATTTGAGGAACTCCATAACCTTAGAGTGTTTATAGATGATTCTGTGAAGAGTGTTTTGAAATTGCTAAAAAGGAGATATGATGTGGATGAGGCAAAGGTAAGAGTTGACATATATTTATATACCAAAACAAATTATGACATATGAAACAATATACTCAAACTAACATTAAATCTTTTAGTTTGCTGGTAGTTCAACCAAAAATAATGACCAACAACAAGGATTGAACAACCAGCAATTTCATTGCAATATTGGTGATCAAGTGCATGCAAGCACAAGCAACACAGGTATCTACAAAATACCTACAAATACATACACTTATTATAAAACTTTATAGAACATAGTTTTATTATTCACATTTTATCTACAACGTCCTATCTATATCTACAACTTTCAAGGCAGCATTATCTAGTATTATTAACCTTTTTTAATTATAAATTGAAGCTGCAGTTTGTCCAGAACATGTTCCAGGACATGTTGACTTATATCCAGAATTTCAAGAAGCAGCTGATGTTGAACAAGCAGGTATAAAATCATGCTGTCATTCATAATAAATAATTATTGTTTATACAATTTTACATTCCTCTTAAGTAATTTATGTTTTATGTAACAGATATTGAAGATGTCAATGTACACTACCCAATTCACGGAGTGAGTGTAGCAGCTCAGACAGAACAAATCAATGAGAAACAGCTAAATGAAGGTGAAGATGCACAACATGTGGATGAAGTTGTTTCTGAAGGATCGGGCATTGATAAGAAGGGTGTGACTGTCGACCCCAGTTCGCCCTCCGTGAACATGTTGTGATGGCACCTAGTCCCTACGACTAGGTAAGCCTAACAATGCAGAAATAGCATAAATTGCGGAAATAAGTAATTAAACTAAGCAAACTAGAAGGGTAACTGAATATAAATGTCGCTCGGCATATACAACCCAATAATGCGGAAGTCTACAATATCATCCCAAAACCCGGAAACTCACGGGAACACAAGCTAACGAAAAGTAATACACGGCTCTAACTCCAGAATGTCTAAAGCAAAAGTACGAAAGGAAAAGCTAACTGCTAAAGCTAGAATAAGATAGAGACTCCTGGTCTGCGGACGGGGCAGATGTACCTCGAAGTCTCTGCTAGATCTCTCCGCCTCGAGAGTGATACGCCTGGGATGAAGTACCTGGATCAGCACATGAAAAACATGCGCAGAAGGGGCATGAGTACACCACAGCAGTACTCAGTAAGTGCCAAGCCTAACCTCGGTCGGGTAGTGACTAGGAAGGTCAGGCCCTACTGAGGTTAATCATAATAATAAGTTTTTTTTTTGCAACAGTATAAAATAAGCAGTAATAATCAGTACATCAATGGAATAAGACAGGCTAAACAAAGCAATAACAATTACACAAGGAACGGAGTAAACACGGAATATGTACAGCTCAATACCAATGGTAACAATGAGGATCTCCCAGAATACCGTCCTGTAGTTCTTTTCTCAACTGTCCAGTGGATCTCCCGGGATACCGTCCCGTAGTCCATCATATGTATATATCTGAAGGATCTCCCGGGACACCGTCCCGTTGTCCAACTAGGAATCTATCGGAAATCTAACCCGCAGTCCCAAAGTAAATATGCAGGGGGGATCTATCGGGAATCGAACCCGCAGTCCCAAAGTAAATAGGCTGGGGGATCTATCGGGAATCTAACCCGCAGTCCCAAAGTAAATATGTAGGGGGATCTATCGGGAATCGAACCCGCAGTCCCAAAGTAAATAGGTAGGGGGATCTATCGGGAATCTAACCCGCAGTCCCAAAGTAAACAAACAAAAGGGTGGGGGAGCTACCGGAATCCCACATCCGTAGTCCCAATGTAAATCCGCAGCCACAACAAGAAGATATTCAAAACTAGAGACAAAAATACAAGGTAACAGTAGTGTAACCTATCATGCTTCACGTAGTACAATCGAGGCAACTTAAGCAAATAGGCAATTCGGTCAGCTAAGCATGCTTTCAAACTA
>NW_017674431.1:83944-92865 GCF_001879085.1 Nicotiana attenuata
GGTCTGAAGCACGATCCTCAGGTGCTGCTCATGATCTTCCCGACTCCGGGAATACACCAGAATATCACCAATAAAAATAATAACAAACGAGTCGAGATATGGCCAGAACACACTGTGCAGCAAATGCATGAAAGCTGCTGGGGCATTGGTCAGCCCAAATGACATAACAAGGAACTCGTAATGACCATACCGAATCCTGACGGCAGTCTGCGGGATATCTGGCTCCCGAATCTTCAACTGATGGTAACCTGAGCGCAAGTCAATCTTAGAAAACACCTGTGCGCCCTGAAGTTGGTCAAACAGATCATCAATACGAGGCAAAGGATAACGGTTCTTCACTGTAACCTTGTTCAACTGGCGATAATCGATACACATACGCATATAACCATCCTTTTTCTTCACAAACAAGACAGGAGCACCCCACGGTAAAACACTGGGTCGAATAAAACCCTTATCAAGCGATTCCTGCAACTGATCCTTCAACCCCTTCAACTCAGGAGGAGCCATACGATACGGAGGAATGGAAATGGGCTGAGTGCCCGGCAACAGATCAATGCCAAAAATCAATGCCCCTATCACGGGGCATGCCTGGAAGATCAACTGGAAACGCATCGGGATAATCCCGTACCACTGGGACTGAATCAACAGAAGGGGTATCGACACTGACATCTCTCATATAAGCTAAATACGCGGCACACCCCTTCTCAACCATACGCTGAGCTTTAAGGAAAGGGGGGGGGGGGGTAACTCTACTGGGAGTGTGATCTAAAGTACCACCCCACTCAACACGCGGAATCTATCGGGAATCTAACCCGCAGTCCCAAAGTAAATATGCAGGGGGGATCTATCGGGAATCGAACCCGCAGTCCCAAAGTAAATAGGGAGGAGGATCTATCGGGAATCTAACCCGCAGTCCCAAAGTAAATATGCAGGGGGATCTATCGGGAATCGAACCCGCAGTCCCAAAGTAAATAGGCAGGGGGATCTATCGGGAATCTAACCCGCAGTCCCAAAGTAAACAAACAAAGGGGGGGGAGCTACCGGAATCCCACATCCGTAGTCCCAATGTAAATACGCAGCCACAACAAGAAGATATTCAGAACTAGAGAACAAAAATACAAGGCAACAAGTAGTTCTAGCCTAACATGCTTCACGTAGTACAATCGAGGCAACTTAAGCAAATAGGCAATTTAGGTCAGCTAAGCATGCTTTTCTAAACTAACACAGGCTATAATTGCAAGTAGAATAAAGCATGTAAGAAAGAAACTCAGTCTAAATATTTAAAGTAAGACCGAAGTTTTCAACAATTAGCTCAAGTACGCGCTCGTCACCTCACGTACAAGGCATTCAATTACCAAATATCATATCCTAAGGGGAAAGGTCCCCCACACAAGGTTAGACAAGCCACTTACCTCGAAACGGCTCCAAAATCAACTCGAAACCACACTTTTGCCACGAGTATCCGACTCCAAATGGCCCAAATCTATTCAATTCAATTACGTATCGTAAATAACATCTTAAGCGACTGATTCTACGATTTAATTCAAAGCTATGATGCAAAATTAGGTAAAATGACCAAAACGCCTCTCAGGCCAACGTCTCGGAATCGGATAAATTTTACATTTTCAGAACCCTCGTACTCTCACGAGTCTAACCATATAAAAATCTCCCAAATTGGAGATCAAACACCCACTCAAAACTCAATAGTTTGGTCTACGATGTTTTTCCCATTTTTCATTCAAAAATTCGAAATTAAAGATGAATTCGTGATTAGATTAGTGGGTTTTATGCTTAAGAGAGTAGAGAATCGTTACCCAGTAGTTGCCCTCGAAAAACCTTCAAATTTCCCCCAAATCCGAGCTCCCAAGCTTGTATTTTGATAAAAATGGCTAACCCTCGATTTTGAAATATTTATAACTGCCCAGGTGTTTAATGAATCGCGATCGCGAAAGTGGGGCCGCGATCGCGTAGAGTAAAATAATGGCTCCAGGAAAAAGGCCTACGCGAACGCGTGAAAAGGCCTGCGATCGCGGAAGAGGAGAGGGCAGAGCTACGCGATCGCGAATCAATCCATGCGATTGCGTTTAAGGAATTGGGCCCCCCTCCAGATTGCTCTATGCGATCGCGTGAGCTGGGACGCGATCGCAAAGAAGAAAATGGTCTGCAATAGCTGAAGAGAATTTCTGCAATATCTCATAACTCCAAAATTCTCCGTTGAGCACCCGAAACACACCCGAGGTCCCCGGGACCTCAATCAAACCTACGGACATATCCCATAACATCATTCAAACTTGTACCAACCCTTAAACCACCTAAAACAACGTCGAACTCGAATTAATCAATGATTTAAGCCTAAGAACTTCAAATTCTAACAAAACACGCTTTCGATCAAAAACCTAACCAAACCTCGTCCAAATGACCTGAAATCTTACACACACATCCCAAATGACATGATAGAGCTACTGCCACTTCCGGAACTCTATTCCGACCCTCGGATCTAAATTTCACTATCGGACCGGAGACTTCAAAAATTCAAACTTCGGCATTTCAAGCCTAAATCAGCTACGGACTTCTAAAACACATTCCGAACACGCTCCTAACCCCGAAATCACCTAACGGAGCTAACGGAACCATCGAATTTCCATTCCGAGGCCGTCTTCACACTGTTCTGACTGTGGACCATCTTCCAACACTTAAGCTCTCCTTTAGGGACTATGTGTCCAAAACTCTCCGAAACTCAAAACCAAACATCCCGGCAAATCAAAATAGCAGAAATGAAAGTAGTTACTAGGGAATCGGGGCATAAATTCCAAAAACGACAGGCCGGGTCGTTACTTCCTCCCACACTTAAGCATTCGTTCGTCCTCGAACGAGAATAGAGAACATACATGAAGTAGTGAAAAGATGAGGGTACTGGCTGCGCATATCCTGCTCGATCTCCCAGGTCGCCTCCTCGACCGGCTGACCCCGCCACCGAACCTTCACAGAAGCAATGTTCTTTGACCTCAACTTTCTGACCTGCCTGTCCAATATAGCCACTGGCTCCTCAACATAAGATAGATCCTTGCCCAGCTGGACTGAACTGAAATCCAACACATGCGACGTGTCACCGTGATACCTCCGGAACATCGAAACATGAAATACCGGATGAACTCCCGCCAAGCTGGGAGGTAAGGCAAGCTCATAAGCAACCTCCCCAACACGTCTCAATATCTCAAAAGGGCCAATAAACCTCGAACTCAACTTCCCTTTCTTCCCAAATCTCATAACGCCTTTCATAGGCGAAACCCGAAGCAGAACCCGCTCCCCGACCATATATGAAACATCACGAACCTTCCTGTCCGCGTAACTCTTCTGTCTGGACTGGGCTGTACGGAGTCTATCCTGAATCACCTTGACCTTCTCCAATGCATCCTGAACCAACTCTGTGCCCAGTAGCCTGGCCTGACCCGGCTCAAACCAACCCACTGGACACCTGCATCTCCTACCATATAAAGCCTCATACGACGCCATCTGAATGTTGGACTGATAACTGTTGTCGTAAGCAAACTCCACATATGGCAAGAAATGATCCCAAGACCCACCAAACTCAATCACGCATGCACGAAGCATATCCTCACGAATCTGAATAGTGCGCTAGGATTGTCCATCCGTCTGGGGGTGAAATGTTGTGCTCAACTCTACCCGAGTACCCAACTCCTGCTTAACGACCCTCCAAAACCGTGATGTAAACTGAGTACCTCTGTCTGAAATGATAGAAGCTGGAATACCATGCAGACGAACGATCTCCCGGATATAAATCTCCGCCAACCGCTCCGATGAATAAGTGGTACATACAGGAATGAAATGAGCGGACTTGGTCAGCCGATCCACAATAACCCAAATGGCATCAAACTTCTTCAAGGTCCGTGGGAGTCCAAATACAAAGTCCATGGTGATGCGCTCCCATTTCCACTCCGGAATCTCTATCTGCTGAAGCAACCCACCCGGTCTCTGGTGCTCATACTTCACCTGCTGACAGTTGAGGTACCTAGCTACATATCCAACTATATCCTTCTTCATCCGCCTCCACCAATAGTGCTGCCTCAGATCTTGATACNACAACAATACTAGGTTTACAACAACCGATTGCTTGTTCAAGTCAAAGATTGAACAAATCTATGAGAAGTTCATAAGTACTCCACAAGAACAAAAGTATTCGGTTGTTAAACCCGATGATGATGTTGCAGAATATATTCTTGGGTATAGAATTCTTGCTAATGTTGCCTGGGATGAAGTTGACTATGTCATCATGCCCGTGAACATTGTAGAGAATTTCCATTGGTTGTTGGTCGTTTTCGACATAGCTGACAGGCAACTTTATGTGTATGATTCCATGGTGTCTTCACACAACCATAATGTTGTTGAAGCATGTGTTGATAAGTTTTCAATCATAATCCCTCTGTATTGTCTTGCACTGGTTTCTACGGTAAGCGTAAAGACATTGACTTCAAGACCACAAAGGCATACATTGAGAAACCAGTTACAGACCCTCTCAACACACAGTGGTTGGTTGCGGAGATTCCTGTCACGACCCGGATTTTCCACCCTCGGGAGTCGTGATGGCGCCTACTAATGGGAGCTAGGCAAGCCAAAATTAATTACTTTTTCATTAACAACATAATTCCTTTTAATAATTATCGGCAATGATACAAAAGCAATGAAATTAAATACTAAGCGGAAGTCTCAATGTTATAGAAAGCTGAATAAAAATGCGGAAAAATCTCAACAAAAGCCTCTACCCAAGACTGGTGTCACAGTTTCACAGACGGTCTAAGAGTAATACACATAAAGGTCTGAAAGAAATAACTCGACACTGTCTCCAGAAATACATGAAAGAAACAGGAATATAGATGAAAGGAGACGCCAGGGCCTGCGAACGCCTGCAAGGCTACCTCGGTCTCGCTGGGCTGAAAGCCTGCTCCCACTCTATTGCTGCTGCTGAAGCCTGGGATCTGTGCAAAATAGCACAGAGTGTAGTATCAGCACAACCGATCCCATGTGCTGGTAAGTGCCTAGCCTAACCCCGGCAAAGTAGTGACGAGGCTAGGACCAGACCACCTGTGCAGATATATATACAACTACAACAGAAAAGTAGCAAGAAAATAACAATTTAACCTGGGGAAGGGAGCATGCTTCAGGGGCAACAGTTAGAAATAGAATTTTAGGAATAATAAAGCGTACATCTACAATTTAACTTCTAGCAGTAAATGAAGAGATAAGGCAACTTTCATATTCAACTCATCTCGTTGCAGGCGTGCAACCCGATCCCAATTCTCAATATCTCGTGGTAGGCGTACCACCCGCTCCCATTTCAATATCACTCGTGGTAGGCGTACCACCCGCTCCCATTTCAATAAATCAACAGTTCCTCTAAAAGAAAATTTACTCTAACAAACGCAACAATTAATACGAGTTCATAAGACAACAAGTACACCAAATTTATGATTTACTAAGGAAAACAATTAATGACAAATAGCAATTAATTATGGATTATAGGGGGGGGGGGCAATTAGGAAATTTAGTAATTTATGTGTTGAATGTCACGTAGCAATTAGGTCACATAATCATGTAGCAATTAAGGCATAAATTCAAGACACAACGTTGCGCAAGGACACCTTGGTTCAATAATAACCAGTAACACGATAAAGGAAAATGTCAACGTAAAGAATCACAGAAATAATGGAATAAGACAAGAAATGCACTTGAACTGATAACAACAAGAAAATCAATAAATAGACGTAAAGGACAACATAACTCAATTATCAGCAAAGAAGTCAGGAAAATCAAAGACAAATGCACGGCATCACCCTTCGTGCTTTTACTCTCATCCTCACCAAGCAATTAGAGTAACAAAATGTGCACGGCATCACCCTTCGTGCTTTTACTCTCTTTCCTCACATATAATTAATAGAATTGGCACAGAATGGTACATCGTGCGGCACGGCATCACCCTTCGTGCTTTACACTCATATCATGGCACGGAATGTTCCTTCGTGCATTAGTAATCATATCATGGCACGGAATGTTCCTTCGTGCATTAGTATTCATATCACAATCGTGCACGGCATCACCCTTCGTGCTTTATCACTCGTCCTCACCCAAACAACAATCACAAACAATGGGGCAAGGGAATAAGACAAACAAAATAGGAATCCGGCAAGGGAACAATAACAACAATTTCAATATCTCGGCAAGGGAGAAAAGTCTACCAAACAGCAAAACATCCCGGCAAGGGAATAGCCAATAACTCATTAGCTTTCTTTCATTTCTTACTTCACATATCTCACTTTATCACTTGAGCCAATGCTCCCANTCACATAAACTGTACTAAGACCCTGAACTAGTAGGCAATATCAAAATTGGGGCTGTAGTCAAAGCTGTCTTGAGCTTCTGAAAGCTCGCCTCACACTCCTCTGTCCAGAAATGGGGCACCCTTCTGGGTCAATCTAGTCATAGGGGCTACAATCGAGGAAAAACCCTCCACAAAACAACGGTAGTAGTCCGCCAAGCCAAGGAAACTACGAATCTCTGAAGCTGAGGACGACCTGAGCCAACTCTGCACGGACTCCACCTTCTTCGGATCCACCCGAATGCCCTCACTCGATACTACGTGGCCTAAGAATGCCACAGAATCCAACCAAAACTCACATTTTGAGAACTTTGCATATAACTTCTTCTCTCTCAGGGTTTGAAGCACGGTCCTCAGGTGCTGCTCATGATCTTCCCGACTTCGGGAATACACCAGAATATCACCAATAAAAACAATAACAAACGAGTCGAGATATGGCCTGAACACACTGTGCATCAAATGCATGAAAGCTGTTGGGGCATTGGTCAGCCCAAATGACATAACAAGGAACTCGTAATGACCATACCGAGTCCTGAAGGCAGTCTGCAGGATATTTGGCTCCCGAATCTTCAACTGATGGTAACCTGAGCGCAAGTCAATCTTAGAAAACACCTGTGCGCCCTGAAGCTGGTCAAACAGATCATCAATACGAGGCAAAGGATAACGGTTCTTCACTGTAACCTTGTTCAACTGGCGATAATCAATACACATACGCATAGAACCATCCTTTTTCTTCACAAACAAGATAGGAGCACCCCACGGTGAAACACTGGGTCGAATAAAACCTTATCAAGCGGTTCCCGCAACTAATCCTTCAATCCCTTCAACTCAGGAGGATCCATACAATACGGAGGAACGGAAATGGGCTGAGTGCCCGGCAATAGATCAATGCCAAAAATCAATGCCCCTATCAGGCGGCATGCCTGGAAGATTAACTAGAAACGCATCGGGATAATCCCGTACCATTGGGTCCGAATCAACAGAAGGGGTATCGACACTGACATCTCTCACATAAGTTAAATATGCGGCACACCCCTTCTCAACCATACGATGAGCTTTAAGGAAAGGGGGGGGGGGGGTAACTCTACTGGAAGTGTGATCTAAAGTACCACCCCACTCAACATGCGGAATACCTGGCATAGCCAGCGTCACGGTCTTGGCGTGACAATCGAGAATAACATAATGGGGCGACAACCAGTCCATGCCAAAGATAATATCAAAGTCAACCTTACTGTGTAACAATAATTCCGCTCTAGTCTCAAAACTACGAATACAAACCAAACATGACCGATAAACGCGGTCCACAACGAGAGAATCCCCACAGGAGTAGAAACATAAACAGGGAAACCCAAGGAATCCCGAGGTACACTCAAATGCGGAGCAAAATAAGAAGACACATGAAAATAAGTGGAGCCTAGATTGAATAGAAACGATACACCTCTATAACAAACCATGACAATACATGTGATGATAGAAGCGGAGGCAACAACCTCGGTACAGGCAGGTGGGGTAGCAACTGGGGCTGTAACCATAGCCTGAGAACTCTGCGGGGCGCGCTGTGGCTGAGAAGTCTGTGGAGGTGCACTCCTCCCGAGTCTAGGGCAATATCTCACCATATGGCGTATATCACCACACTCAAAGCAACCTCGCGACTGACGTGGCAGTGGGAACTGTGCAGCACGGGTACGCCGAAACCCCTGAACACCTGAAACCCCGTGTGAAATCTGAGATGCAAACTGAGCCGGCTGACCCCAAAAACCTCTACCATGCCGTACTCTTCCTCCAAAATAAGGGCCAACGGGCCTTTGAGGTCTACTCACTCCTTTGTACTCTCCCTCCTGACCTCGTCTGTCCTCTCTCTCCTTGACCCACTTGTCCCCTACTTGGCGAGAGGTCCTCACCACCCGCTGAACTGGGTCCACAGGCTGTGTCGCCATCACACCTGGAACCTGACCAATGGGAACTCACTGCTCTGGAGTGGGGGCGGCGGGAGTCTGGGTCCCTCCCCCGATCTGTGAAGTAGTTGGTACAACCTGAATCAATCCCGCCTGAATCAACGTACCAAACATGCTCAGGAACTGCGCCAAAGTCTCCTGAAGGGCTGGGGTAGTAGTAGCAGTAGGCGTGACAGGTGCCTGGACTCCGGCTGGATCTGCTGGTGGTACATCGGCGGCAGCTCGTGCAGGTGCTCTCGCTGCACCACGTGCGCGTCCTCGGCCTTTACCCCGGCCCGGCCTCTGATGGCTGCAGTAGGGGGCACGAGTGCCTGATCATCTCGAGTAGCACGTGTCCTCACCATCTGTGAGAGAATAGAAGGCAGGAGTTTAGGATTGTGATGTCAAAAATCTTGCATGACAGGGAATCAAATGAAGTGAAATTTTCCTAACGGTTACATAGCCTCTCGTAGATAAGTACAGACGTCTCCGTACCGATCAGTGAGACTCTAATAAACCGGCTTGTGTCCCGTGACTCCTATGAACCTAGAGCTCTGATGCCAACTTGTCACGATCCCAGTTCGCCCTCCGTGAAC
>NW_017674431.1:93190-96976 GCF_001879085.1 Nicotiana attenuata
AAGATGTATCGTGACTTGAGGCAGCATTACTGGTGGCGGAGGATGAAGAAGGACATTGCGGAGTATGCAGCTAAATGTTTGAATTGCCAGCAGGTTAAACACGAGCACCAGAGGCCAGGTGGCCTACTCCAGCGGATGCCCATCCCGGAATGGAAGTGGGAGCGCATCACCATGGATTTCGTGGTTGGGTTGCCGCGGACTCAGCGGAAGGTTGATTCAGTGTGGGTTATTGTGGATAGATTGACCAAGTCCGCCCACTTCATTCCAGTGGCGACTACTTATACGGCGGAGAGATATGCCCATATTTACATCCGGGAGATAGTGAGGTTGCACGGTGTGCCGGTCTCCATCATATCAGACAGAGGCCCTCAGTTCACTTCCTATTTCTGGAGAGTTGTTCAGAGTGAGTTGGGGACCCGCGTGGAGCTTAGCACGGCATTCCATCCTCAGACCGACGGGCAGTACGGACAGTTCAGATTTTAGAGGATATGCTTAGAGCATGTGTGATTGACTTTGGAGGGCAGTGGGATCAGTTCTTACCCTTGGCGGAGTTTGCATATAATAACAGCTATCAGTCCAGCATAGAGATGGCCCCATATGAGGCATTATATGGTCGGCGTTGTCGTTCTCCTATCGGGTGGTTTGAGCCTGGTGAGGCTAAGTTGCTTGGTACAGATTTGGTTCAGGATGCCTTGGATAAGGTAAAGTTGATTCAGGAGAGGCTCCGCACAGCTCAGTCCAGGCAGAAGAGTTACGCGGATCAGAAGGCGCGCGATGTATCATTTATGGTTGGCGAGAAGGTTCTCTTGAAGGTTTCGCCCATTAAGGGCATTATGAGGTTCGGAAAGAAGGGCAAGTTGAGCCCAAGGTTTATTGGCCCCTTCGAGGTATTGAGGCGAGTTGGAGAGGTTGCCTATGAGCTTGCTTTACCTCCCAGTTTACCAGGAGTTCATCCAGTCTTCCATGTATCGATGCTCCGGAAGTATCATGCCGACTATTCACATGTGTTGGATTTCAGTACCATACAGTTAGATGAGAGCTTGGGCTACGAGGAGGAGCCAGTTGCCATTGTTGATAGACAGGACCGCCAGTTGAGGTCCAAGAGGATTTCTACATTAAGAGTCCAGTGGAGGGACCAACCGGTCGAGGAGGCGACCTGGGAGTCCGAGGAGGACATGCGGAGCCGATTTCCCCACTTATTCAGCAGTCCAGGTACTTTCCTATGTCCGTTCGAGGACGAACGTTTGTTTAAGAGGTGGAGAATGTAACGACCCGACTGGTCGTTTTGCATTTCCAAACCCCGTTCCCTTAAATAATACTTTCCGCACTTGCTTTAGCTAATTTATGACTTGCGGGGACGGGTGGTTCAGAAGTTAGAAGAGTTTTGAGCAAGAATAAGCCTAGTTGTTTCTTTAAGTTTCTTAAAAAAAAAGCCAAGTTTGACTTCGGTCAACATTTTGGGGAAACGGATCCGGAATCGTGATTTGGCAATTTCTGAGGGTCCGCGGGAAAATATGGGACCTGGGCATATGCCCGGAATCGAATTCCGAGGTCCCTAGCCCGAGTAATGATTTTTTTTTTTCGTGAAATTGTTAAGTTAAAGTTTCAAAGATTTAAATAAACTAAGAAATCATTGTTTTCATAGGTATCGGGTTCGGATTTCAATTTCGAAACTTGGTACAAGTCCAAAATATCAGTTAAGACCTACCCGTAAAATTGGGTGTCCATTCGAGTAGTTTAAGGGCGTTTTGACCCGTTGAAGGAGAATTAAGAACTTGAAGTTCAATGAATTGATTCATTTGGTTTTGGGGGTTGATTCCTCGATTTAGCATTGTTTTGAGAGTTTCGAGGGTTCGAGTAGGTCCGCCTCGTGATTTTAGACTTGTCGGTAATTCGGGCGGGGCTCGGGAGCCCCGAGCGTCAAATGGTCGAGGTTCGAGTGAAGTTGAAAACTTAGGAAGAAGCCTCATCTGCTGCTTCTGTCATAACCGCTTCTGCGGCTCTTGGACCGCAGAAGAGACACCGCAGAAGCGGTCGTTTATCGCATAAGCGGAAGGGGCCAGGCCCAGGGGAAACCGCAGGAGCGGACCCCTGACCGCAGAAGCGGTCCATCCGCCCAGGCCTAGAACCGCAGAAGTGGTGGCCTTTCCGCTTAGGCGGCCTCGCAGAAGCGAGGTTTAGACCGCAGAAGTGGCCCAGTCCCCCTTGGCCTTTTCCGCACAAGCGGCTCACTTCCGCAGAAGCGGAACCCGCGGAAGCGGGATTCCTTCCGCAGAAGCGAAAATCACTGGGGGCAGAAGGGTTCATTAATACGAACCCAAACTCATTTCTCTCATTTCTCACTACACACTTGGGCGATTTTGGGGGTTTCAAAGAGAGAGTTTCCACATATCATTGCAAGGTAAGTAATTCCCACCCACTTTTAGTTCAAATACATAAACATTAGGTAGATTTAAAACTAAAATTAGGTAAGAATCAAGAGATTAGAGTTAGACCTAGGGTTTAGTCAAAACTAAGATTTAATCCTATAATTTACCATGAAATGAACTATAAACCAGATATTTGTGATCCTTAGGTGATAGAGAACAACTTCCTCCGAAAAATATTGGAATCCGAATATATGGGCCCGGGGTCGAAAATTAGGAAAACTTGTATTTATGGTTAGGAAATTGCTTAAACAATTAGAATTTAACCTTGTAAGCTCTTATTGACTAGTTCTTGCTTATTTTAATTAGTTGGTGCTCGTTTGGCTACGAATTGAGGGTTTGGGCCTATTCTTGATATCGGAAGTGCACTTCGGAGCGAGGTGAGTCTCCTTTCTAACCTCGTAAGAGGGAATTGTCCCCTTAGGATTAATGTTTGAGTGTTTGTTGCTAAATGCGGGGACTACACACGCGTTAGGTGACGAGAGCCCGTGCGTAGCTACTACTATGATAAATGTCCGGGTAGCTTAGGGCCTACAACATGCCTATTAAATATATCTCTTATGTTAAATCGTTGTTATGAACACCTAGCATGTACTAGAGACTTAAAAGGGGATAGGAGCATACCTGTATAGTTAATTAAGTTTGATTTGGTATTCTTGACCATTTATGTGCCATGTGTGTGAACTTGATATTTCATCCTTATTTGTGGATCGGGCCGATCGCCTCGGTATGAATAGATGCATCTATAGGCGCGCCGTCGACCCTCGGCAAGTGCACAGTTTATTTCTGTTGGATCTGGCCGTCGCCTCGGTATTATGTGCGCATGTTAATTGTGGAAAAGCCTATACATGCCTTATTTTGCCATTATCTCATATGATAAATTATAAACTTGATGCTGTAAAGTTCTTGACTTATACCACTTGCCATAAACTGTTGATACTTGTAAATTCCATGATTTGAATACATCATACTTATATACATATATATTAATTGACCTCAGTAAGTATAGAGTCGACCTCTCGTCTCTACTTCTTCGAGATTAGACGGGATACTTACTGGGTACATATTGTTTATGTACTCATGCTACGCTTCTGTACTTAAATGTACAGGATTTGAGGCAGGTGGATCCGGACATCACTCTGGTGCATATCAGTGAGCGCATCTGGGACTTCTACGGTTAGCTGCACTCCCTTCTTGCCGATCCGCAGCCGAAGAAGTCTTCCTTGTATTTTTTTTTGTTTTGTTGTTCTTTCTGTCTATCCTGATTCAGACAGTAGGATAGGGCATTATTCATTTTGTGTATATTCTACTAGTTGCTCGTAGCTTGTGACACCAGGTTCTGGCACACACAGTAGTAGAC